>NC_042958.1:2182944-2392944 GCF_901001165.1 Salmo trutta
AGAATGGGAGAAACTCCCCAAATACAGGTGTGCCAAACTTGTACCGTCATCACCCAAAGAAGCCTCGAGGCTGTATTCCCCTGTGGCTCAGTTGGTAGAGCATGGTGTTTGCAACGCCAGGGTTGTGGGTTCGATTCCCACGGGGGACCAGTACGGGGGGAAAAAAAATTATGAAATGTATGCATTCACTACTGTAAGTTGCTCTGGATAAGAGCGTCTGCTAAATGACTAAAATGTAAATGTATTCACGGCCAAAGTTTCTTCAACAAAATACTGAATAAAGGGTCTGAATACTTATTCTAATTGTGATACTTCAGTTAATTTTTAATACATTTGCAAACATTTCTAAAAACCTGTTTTTGCTTTTGTTATTATGGGGTAGTGTGTGTAGATTTTCCCCTCATCATTTTAGAATAATGCTGTAACGTAACAAAATGTGGAAAAAGTCAAGGGGTCGAAATACTTTCCGAATGTGGATAACGTTTTTTTTACACTTTCACCAAGTAAGATTTGTTGTGCAATTAAAAGTAAAATACACTGCATTTCAAACAGTCAGCTATAATCTAATGAATTCAGGGCTTGTGAAACTATAACTTGGATAAATATAAACCTTCCACAACCATCAGACCCACTAAGAATAATTAAATGATATCAAAATAGTTTAATCTGCTTTTTTTTTTTTATAATCACTGATCTGCGTTTCAAGTCTGTGAAAATGCCGTTTGTTCCAAATGTAACCAGAACCACGAATCATCATCATCATTCACTAATGATGACCAACTTCCTGTAGCTGGCATTATAGAAAATGAACACTGGTCTCATTAACAATATCCCGCGCGCTGGTGATTACGGCCCGCGCGCTGGTGATTACGGCCCGCGCGCTGGTGATTACGGCCCGCGCGCTAGTGATTACAGCCCGCGCGCTGGCAATTAGCCCGCGTGCTAGTTATTAGCCCGCGCGCTAGTGATTACGGCCCGCGCGCTAGTGATTACGGCCCGCGCGCTAGTGATTACGGCCCGCGCGCTAGTGATTACGGCCCGCGCGCTAGTGATTACGGCCCGCGCGCTAGTGATTACAGCCCGCGCGCTAGTGATTATAGCCCGCGCGCTAGTGATTATACTCCTGTTTTAGTAGTGTCTTCTCCATGGGCATTTTGAAGAGTCAAAGACATAAAAATGGGAAGGTGAACACAGCACAGAAGGAGCGAAGGAGATGAGACCAAAAAGACAACAAGCGGACATAAACGCTCAGAAAAACACACAAGAAAAACCAGCAATTCTTGGTATACAGGCATTTGGAATATCGAGCTAAAACATTAAAATCCGAATGAATTTGATATATTGCCGAGCCTTAGGAGTTATCTAGGCTTGAAACCCCTCTAACATGATTCCGTCAGTACACAAAAACCCTACAGAATAATGAAAGGGGCTTTGGGAGCACTCGATCCTGGGTTAAGCACCGTACACAAGCCCCTCGTGTAATTCACAGCGTTTGTATCCCCCCCCCCCAAAAAAAAGACGCTAAAATTGCACACTAGTAACAACGTGAATACTATTCAGCAGACAGACCGTGGACCTCAACCACTGAGGGACAAAAGAGGCCAGAGACTTCGACAACAAGCGAGAAGGACGAATGGTCGTTGTCACGATTCCAAATAAAACAAGGGCTTTGCTCTCCCATAAACAGAACCTGACCTAGCATCCTTGGGCATTGAGGTTTAATGGGGCTTACTTTGGTCCTGTTACATGAATAAAAGACGAGCATGTATATTAGATTACACCAACGCTCATTAAAATCAAACAGCGCGAGCACGAGACGTCCTTTTAGAAATGCAAACAAGCGGCGGTGTGTTTGTTCAGAGCTCTGGGAACATTGCCTCTGTCGAAAGAATAATCGGGAGGATAATCTGAGCTGGGGCCGTGTTGAGACAGACTGCCTACTTCAGTTTTCTCCCTTTCTTTCCTACATCTTTACCCCCCCCCTATCTTTTCAGCTCTCTCCCAGGCTCTCTCCTTCGTTTCGGTTCCAGTGTTAGACGCCAATGTATTCCTTCTTGGAGAGAAGAGAGGACATTGAAAGAAAGTGTAAGTGCTACACTACAAAAGTATGTGGACACCTGCTTGTCCAACATCCCATTCCAAATCATTGGCATTAATATGGAGTTGGTCCCCACTTTTGCTGCTATAACAGCCTCCACTCTTCTGGGAAGGCTTTCCACTAGATGTTGGAACATTGCTGAGGGGACTTCTATTCAGTCACAAGAGCATTAGTGAGGTTGGGCACTGATGTTGGGCGATAAGGCTTTGCTGGCAGTCGGCGTTCCAGTTCATCCCAAAGGTTTCTAATGAGGTTGAGGTCAGTGCTCAATCCTGGCCAGTCAAGTTCTACCACACCGATCTCAACAAACCATTTCTGTATGGACCTCTCTTTGTGCACGGGGGTATTGTCATTCTGTAACAGGAAAGGGCCTTCCCCAAACTATTCCCACAAAGTTGGAAGCACAGAATCGTCTAGAATGTCATTGTATGCTGTAGCTTTAAAGTTTCCCTTCACTGGAACTAAAGGACCGAGCCCAAATCATGAAAAACAGCCATTATTTAAAAACAGCCAAAGACTATTGTCCCTCCTCCACCAAACTTTACAGTTGGCACTATGCATTGGGGCATGTAGTGCATCTCCATGTCAGGTTCGGTGAGGGAGAGGATGGGGCTGGCGTCTGAAGAGCAGGTTGTCTGGAGGAGATGAGGTAACCATACAGGTCCTACAGTGACCATGTTAACCCCTAGGGCCTGTCATGTCCTACAGTGACCATGTTAACCCCAAGGGCCGGTCATGTCCTACAGTGACCATGTTAACCCCAAGGGCCTGTGTTGTCCTACAGTGACCATGTTAACCCCAAGGGCCTGTCATGTCCTACAGTGACCATGTTAACCCCTAGGGCCTGTCAGGTCCTACAGTGACCATGTTAACCCCTAGGGCCTGTCATGTCCTACAGTGACCATGTTAACCCCAAGGGCCTGTCATGTCCTATAGTGACCATGTTAACCCCTAGGGCCTGTCATGTCCTACAGTGACCATGTTAACCCCAAGGGCCTGTCATGTCCTACAGTGACCATGTTAACCCCTAGGGCCTGTCATGTGACCATGTTAACCCCAGAGGGCCTGTCATGTCCTATAGTGACCATGTTAACCCCAAGGGCCTGTCATGTCCTATAGTGACCATGTTAACCCCAAGGGCCTGTCATGTCCTATAGTGACCATGTTAACCCCAAGGGCCTGTAATGTCCTATAGTGACCATGTTAACCCCAAGGGCCTGTCATGTGACCATGTTAACCCCAAGGGCCTGTCAGGTCCTACAGTGACCATGTTAACCCGTAGGGCCTGTCATGTCCTACAGTGACCATGTTAACCCCAAGGGCCTGTCATGTCCTATAGTGACCATGTTAACCCATAGGGCCTGTGATGTCCTATAGTGACCATGTTAACCCCAAGGACCTGTAATGTCCTATAGTGACCATGTTAACCCCAAGGGCCTGTCATGTGACCATGTTAACCCCAAGGACCTGTCAGGTCCTACAGTGACCATGTTAACCCCTAGGGCCTGTCATGTCCTACAGTGACCATGTTAACCCCAAGGGCCTGTCATGTCCTATAGTGACCATGTTAACCCCTAGGGCCTGTCATGTGACCATGTTAACCCCTAGGGCCTGTCATGTCCTATAGTGACCATGTTAACCCCTAGGGCCTGTCATGTGACCATGTTAACCCCTAGGGCCTGTCATGTCCTATAGTGACCATGTTAACCCCTAGGGCCTGTCATGTGACCATGTTAACCCCAAGGGCCTGTCATGTCCTATAGTGACCATGTTAACCCCTAGGGCCTGTCATGTCCTACAGTGACCAAGTTAACCCCAAGGGCCTGTCATGTCCTACAGTGACCATGTTAACCCCAAGGGCCTGTCATGTCCTATAGTGACCATGTTAACCCCTAGGGCCTGTCATGTCCTATAGTGACCATGTTAACCCCTAGGGCCTGTCATGTCCTATAGTGACCATGTTAACCCCAAGAATGATCCACCACACGAAAAAGACATCCAGTCAACTTGACAACAGTGGGAAGCATTGGAGCCGACGTGGACCAGCATCTCTGTGCTTTCGACACATTGTAGAGTCCATGTCCTGACGAATTGAGGCTGTTCTGGAGGGCAAAAGGAGTTGCAACTCAATATTACAAAAATGTTCTGTACCCTCGGTTACCGACTTAACCCCTAGTGCAATGTTTCCCAAACTCAGTCCTTTGGACCCAAAGGGTCCAAACCTTTTGTTTTTAGCCTTAACAGTACACAGCTGAATCAAATGATCAAACCTTGAGGATTAGTTATTTAAATCAGCTGTGTAGTGCTAGTGCAAAAACATGCTCCCCCCCTTGGGGTCCCCAGGACCGAGTTTGGGAAACTCTGCCCTGGGCCCTGTCATGTCCTATTGTGGGCTTGACTGAGCAGACAAGGCTTCGGTTTGATGGGCTTGACTGAGCAGACAAGGCTTCGGTTCGAAGAGCTACCACAGTCACATGCTTGGAAACGAGGGGTAAATTGTTCTTAAATGTAAGGCTGGCTAGGCGCTAAGCTAACCAGAGGCTGGAAAAGTCTAGGACAGGGCTATCCAACATGACAGGTCTCTCCAACAGGACAGGACAGGGCTCTCCAACAGGGCAGGACAGGGCTCTCCAACAGGGCAGGACAGGGCTCTCCAACAGGACAGGACAGGGCTCTCCAACAGGACAGGACAGGGCTCTCCAACAGGACAGGACAGGGCTCTCCAACAGGACAGGACAGGGCTCTCCAACAGGACAGGACAGGGCTCTCCAACAGGACAGGACAGGGCTCTCCAACAGGACAGGACAGGGCTCTCCAACAGGACAGGACAGGGCTCTCCAACAGGACAGGACAGGGCTCTCCAACAGGACAGGACAGGGCTCTCCAACAGGGCAGGACAGGGCTCTCCAACAGGGCAGGACAGGGCTCTCCAACAGGGCAGGACAGGGCTCTCCAACAGGGCAGGACAGGGCTCTCCAACAGGGCAGGACAGGGCTCTCCAACAGGGCAGGACAGGGCTCTCCAACAGGACAGGACAGGGCTCTCCAACAGGACAGGACAGGGCTATCCAACAGGACAGGACAGGGCTATCCAACAGGACAGGACAGGGCTATCCAACAGGTAATTACTGGAATCAGGTTTGCTAGATTAGTGTTGGAACAAAAACCTACAGGACGGTAGCTCTCCAGGATTAAGGTTAGAGAGCCCTGGTCTAGGGTCTAAGGCCCTGGGTTTCTACTAAGCTAACATATGGAATGGTTTTGAGATGGTCATACCAAGGATCATTTAGCAATTTGATTTTGAATTTTAGGACCACTAACAAAAAAATAAAAATATACACACACACATACACATATATATATATATATATATATTTTTTTTTTTAGTTAGTATATATATATATATATATATATATATATTTGATGAAATGTTGAATTTGTCCTTACTGCTATTAGCCCATAGAAACACATTGAATAACAGATTACTGCTATTAGCCCATAGAAACACATTGAATAACAGATAGTCAATATATAAATCAAAAGGAAGTATGTTTTGAAGTGTCTGCCCTATAAAATCAGAGAAATAAGAAAGCTCAGGAAATAGATCATTTTTTTACCCATATTTAACTATAAAGTACTTCCATATACAGTACATCCATATACAGTACTTCCATATAAAGTACTTCCATATACAGTACTTCCATATAAAGTACATCCATATACAGTACTTCCATATAAAGTACTTCCATATAAAGTACTTCCATATAAAGTACTTCCATATACAGTACATCCATATACAGTACTTCCATATACACTGAATGTAGAAAACATTAGGAGCACCTTACTCTTATTGAGCTGCACTCCCTTTTACCGTCAGAACAGACTGAATTCGTTGGTACACGTAGGTATACCATGTACAGGGTTATTTGGAAAAGGCCACGGGATGGTTTTTCAATACCATCAAAATGATTTATTTGAAGTCAAAAAAAAATTTTTAAAGTGCATATTTGAAGCTGTAAGTAATAACCTGCAGTCAACTTGTGCGATATGCTTGGAGATAAAGAATATTGCATTCTTTCTTAATCTGTCAAATTATTATGAAGTTTACGGTAGACCTGAGTCACGTCTCAGGCGGTGTTTGTTTACCAGCACACAACGACGAGAGACCGGAGCCTTGTGAGTCACTCACTGTTGTGCAGCACGTACCAGTTGATCTAACTACGGGTATGGAATTCACAACTAAAATGTTTCCCGGCAAGATATTTTAATGGCTATTAAATTAACTGTCTAAAATTAGCTAAATTCACTGCAGTTGTGGATTTGGTTTGTTAATTTAGCAGCTAGTTAGCCATCTAGCTAAGTGGTTAGCTTCTTCCAAAAACAAGTATTCTCTTGGTAACAGCCGAGAATCCCCTCCTGGATCAAGGGCCTTGCTGGGTAATATTTATTTTCTGCGTGCTACAAACTGTGAGTAGCATGTTTCTGTTACTTGTATACGTGTATAGTTTATTTCAGAAACGTACAAAAATGTTGGCAATGTGCTATTTAGCATATAGCATTTTCTATGACATGTACTTGTTAGCATTTATTAAAAAAATATATAGTTTACCAGGTAAGTCAACTGAGAACGCATTCTTATTTACAGCAACTGCCTTAGGAATAGTTACAAGGGAAAATACAGGGGATGAATGAGCCAATTGAATGCTGGGGATGGTTTGGTGGCCATGTTGGTATGAGAGTCAGATTGGGAATTTTGCTAGGACACCGGGTTAAACACCCTTACTCTTATAATAAATGCCTTGGGATCTTTAGTGACCACAGAGAGTCAGGACACCCATTTAACGTCCCATCCGAAAGACTGAACCCTACACAGGGCAATGTCCCCAATCATTGCCCTGGGGCATTGGGATATAAAAAAAAATAATGTAGACCTAGAAGAAAACAATGCCTCCTACTGGCCCTCCAACACCACATCCAGCAGCATCTGGTCCCCCATCCAGGGACCAACCCTGCTTAACTTCAGAGGCAAGCGGGCAGTGGGATGCAGGATGATATGCTGCTGGCATTGCCAACCTTCGGACTACAGAGGTATCAGTGGGGTTTGAAAACCCCCTATGTTCAGTACCGGTATTACCGAATATCCCGATATGGCACAAGGTCAGTATGAAAATCTGGATAACACCCAAGTTTATCTACAAGGTGTGTAAAGCGTTTCCACAGGGAGGCTGGCCCATGTTGACTCCAATGCCTCACCAGTTCTGTCACGTTGGCCCGGATGTCCTTTGGGTGGTAGACAATTCTTGATACCAACAGAAAACTGTTGACCGTGAAAAACCCAGCAGCGTTGCAGTTCTTGACACATTCAAACAGGTGCGCCTGGCACCACCTACCATAACCTGGAACATAGCTTTCACCTGGATTCACCTGGTCAGTCTAGGTCATGGAAAGAGCAGGTGTTCCTAATGTTATGTACACTCAGTGTATACGTCCATAAAACATGTTTAACTGGTACCTTCAGATGAGTCTTGTGAGGACTGTCAGTGTCCTAGAGCAAAACAACCGACATGTACGATACCAGTCAAAAAGGTTTGGACACACCTACTCATTCAATAGTTTCTTTTTTTTACTATTTTTCTACATTGTAGAATAATAGTGTAGACATCAAAACTATGAAATAACACATATGCAATCATGTAGTAACCAAAGTGTTAAATCAAAATATATTTCATAATTGAGATTCTTCAAAGTAGCCACCCTTTGCCTTGATGACAGCTTTGCACACTCTTGGCATTATCTCAACCAGCTTCACCTGGAATGGTTTTCCAACAGTCTTGAAGGAGTTCCCACATACGCTGAGCACTTGTTGATTGCTTTTCCTTTACTCTGTGGTTCAACTCATCCCAAACCATCTCAATTGGGTTGAGGTCGGGTGATTGTGGAGGCCAGGTCATCTGATGCAGCACTCTATCACTCTCCTTCTTGGTCAAATAGCCCTTACACAGCCTGGAGGTGTGTTGGGTCATTGTCCTGTTGAAAACAAATGATAGTGCCACTAAGCGCAAACCAGATGGGATGGCGTATCGCTGCAGCATGCTGTGGTAGCCATGTTGGTTAAGTGTGCCTTGAATTCCAAATAAATCACAGACAGTGTCACCATCACATCTCCTCCTCCTCCATGCTTCACGGTGGGAACCACACATGCGGAGATCATCTGTTCACCTACTCTGCATTTCACAAAGACAAGGCGGTTGGAACCAAAAATCGCATATCTGGTCTAAATGTCCATCGTTTGTGTTTCTTGACGCAAGCAAGCGTCTTCTTATTATTGGTGTCCTTTAGTCCTTTGTCACCAAAGCCACATAGCTGGAAACAGAACAGGCCCATTACAGCCTGTAGCTGGAAACAGAACAGGCCCATTACAGCCTGTAGCTGGAAACAGAACAGGTCCATTACAGCCTGTAGCTGGAAACAGAACAGGCCCATTACAGCCTGTATCTTCAAAGAGCTGGAAACAGAACAGGCCCATTACAGCCTGTAGCTGGAAACAGAACAGGTCCATTACAGCCTGTAGCTGGAAACAGAACAGGCCCATTACAGCCGGTAGCTGGAAACAGAACAGGCCCATTACAGCCTGTATCTTCAAAGAGCTGGGAAAAGAACAGGCCCATTACAGCCTGTAGCTGGAAACAGAACAGGCCCATTACAGCCTGTAGCTGGAAACAGAACAGGCCCATTACAGCCTGTATCTTCAAAGAGCTGGAAACAGAACAGGCCCATTACAGCCTGTAGCTGGAAACAGAACAGGCCCATTACAGCCTGTATCTTCAAAGAGCTGGAAACAGAACAGGCCCATTACAGCCTGTAGCTGGAAACAGAACAGGCCCATTACAGCCTGTAGCTGGAAACAGAACAGGCCCATTACAGCCTGTAGCTGGAAACAGAACAGGCCCATTACAGCCTGTAGCTGGAAACAGAACAGGCCCATTACAGCCTGTAGCTGGAAACAGAACAGGCCCATTACAGCCTGTAGCTGGAAACAGAACAGGCCCATTACAGCCTGTAGCTGGAAACAGAACAGGTCCATTACAGCCTGTAGCTGGAAACAGAACAGGCCCATTACAGCCTGTATCTTCAAAGAGCTGGAAACAGAACAGGCCCATTACAGCCTGTATCTGGAAACAGAACAGGTCCATTACAGCCTGTAGCTGGAAACAGAACAGGTCCATTACAGCCTGTAGCTGGAAACAGAACAGGTCCATTACAGCCTGTAGCTGGAAACAGAACAGGTCCATTACAGCCTGTAGCTGGAAACAGAACAGGTCCATTACAGCCTGTATCTGGAAACAGAACAGGTCCATTACAGCCTGTAGCTGGAAACAGAACAGGTCCATTACAGCCTGTAGCTGGAAACAGAACAGGTCCATTACAGCCTGTAGCTGGAAACAGAACAGGCCCATTACAGCCTGTAGCTTCAAAGAGCTGGAAACAGAACAGGCCCATTACAGCACTTAAATATTGATGTTTTAGTGCTGCTAACTGTTCGCCTCCCTCCTCCACACAGTCTCTCAGAAAATGTTCTCCTTTTTGACTCAATGATTCCGAGCAGTGCAGGGACTCTGAACAGTCAAAGGTCATAAAAAACAGCCCCGAGGTGCCTCTCCCCCAACATATACTGGGCTCTGTCTACCCACAAGCCACTTATCTCGTCTCCGTCCCAGGGACCCCCAGGGTTCCTCTCCTGCCCACAGTTCCACCCTGATCCATTACTCATGACCGCCAGTAAGCACAAGATGGTAAGATGTGTCTGTAAGATGAGGACAGGAGACGATTCACCAAACCTTGGAGCTGAGGTATAAATGGCATTAAAACACTGATGGAATTATCCACAATGCAAAGGTTTTTTAGAGCGGACACAAGAGGAGGGAGAGAGAAAGAGACAGACGGATAGAGGAAGAGGGATAGAGCGAGAGAGACGGACCACACAAGGCTAATCAGATTTGACAGATTGGCTTAACTAAAATGCCTGATCTGGTCTTTGTCCTTCCAGATGTCTGGAGGTGTAGGGGGCTGAGTGAGGGATTGGAGGTCACATCACAATATTGAACATCTACCACAGGTCTGGCCCACTATTGTCCCAACCCTTCACGAGATACGGTCAATGCCAAATGAAATTGCAATTGATTAGTTGATTGTAAATCACCGGGGGGGGGAGGGGAAATTAATGTGGAGAGCGGTACCATATATATTACGTCATCTGGACATACAGGATGGTACAGGGATGACAGGGGAAAACATCATACAGTACAGGGATGACAGCCCATAACACACTGGTATTGACTTTGGGTCAGATAGAGGACTCTAGATTCACAGAACCCAGGTCAGAGTTAGATAGAGGACTCTAGATTCATAGAACCCAGGTCAGAGTTAGAGGACTCTAGATTCACAGAACCCTGGTCAGAATTAAATAGAGGACTCTAGATTCATAGAACCCAGGTCAGAGTTAGAGGACTCTAGATTCACAGAACCCTGGTCAGAATTAAATAGAGGATTCTAGATTCATAGAACTCAGGTCAGAGTTAGAGGATTCTAGATTCATAGAACCCAGCTCAGAGTTAGTTAGAGGATTCTAGATTCACAGAACCCAGGTCAGAGTTAGATAGAGGACTCTAGATTCACAGAACCCATTTAAACATGGACATTGCCAATAACGGCTTCCACCACTTTAAAGTATTCAAGTGGGTGGAGATTTCTCTTGGTTGGGCGCTATCAGCCAATGATCAGACCATTGTTTTGTTTAAATTCGAGTTGCCTATGGTTTCTAAATATGTAAATCAGCCATACGACCTTCATCTAGTGGCCACCATAAATGAATGATACACCAGGTTTGATTCAGGACTCCAGCCCTGCTAGCGGCAGTAAATTATCAATATTAGCATGACGCTTTTTTTTTCAAAACACAAAATGAAAATGTGCTACTTTAAACACAGAGATGGTCTCAATGGTGCTACCAATTCTGCCACAGCTTCCATAATGGCATAGATACAAAAAGAAGGAGTCCTCTAACTCTGCCTGTAACTAACTCTTGGTCAGTTCAGAGATATTACAGATGTGATCCTGCAATGTTTCTCAATCCAGGTCCTGGGGACCCAAATAGGGGCAGATTTTATTTTTGTTTTTCTCCCACAAATCAAAAGGTTTGATGAGTTGATGGATGGAATTAGGTGTAGTGTTCAGGCAGAAACTAAATGAATGTGACTCCTTTTGGGTAACCAGGACCAGTGTTCAAAACCACACCCCCAGGACCAGTGTTTCAAAACCACACCCCCAGGACCAGTGTTTCAAAACCACACCCCCAGGACCAGTGTTTCAAAACCACACCCCCAGGACCAGTGTTTCAAAACCACACCCCCAGGACCAGTGTTTCAAAACCACACCCCCAGGACCAGTGTTTCAAAACCACACCCCCAGGACCAGTGTTTCAAAACCACACCCCCAGGACCAGTGTTTCAAAACCACACTGTGCTACTGCATACTGTTGAAAGGGAAGAGACAGAAATAGTCTATGGTTTCAAAACTAGTTTAACACACACACACACACTTTGAATAATTCCAACCTGCCCCCCCATTTACTGTAAATATGTAGTAACTCAGTAGGTCTAACTCTAAGCAAATCCCTGACCTTCAGAGGAAGTTTCCACCACAGCACTCCATAACACTTCTCCATACTGGTTAAGGAGGACGTATTTAGATGAACAAGCTGCAGGTTGGTTTTATGGTGGGTCTGATTGATGCTAAGTGGCTAGGCTAAAGATCTACGGCAGAGGAAGGAAGATTCCTCCCCTGTAATTTACAGAGGGTTTGGCACCTTACACTCTTGATATGTCCCTGTTTACTCCAAATAATATCATGATATTTTTTTCCAGATTGTTGAAAATACATGTTTTTTGAGAAACTTAAAAAATAAAAAATAAAATAAAGTAAATGTGGGGAACTTGTTTGCTGTCCGACTGAAAATGCTGCTCTGTGGGCTGCTGCAGCAGCAACAGGGTGGGGGAAGGGCCGTGTGTGTGTGTGTGTGTGTGTGTGTGTGTGTGTGTGTGTGTGTGTGTGTGTGTGTGTGTGTGTGGTGGGGGAAGGACCGTGCGTGTGTGTGTGTGTGTGTGTGTGTGTGTGTGGTGGGGGAAGGGCCGCGCGTGTGTGTGTGTGTGTGTGTGTGTGTGTGTGTGTGTGTGTGTGTGTGTGTGTGTGTGTGGTGGGGGAAGGACCGTGCGTGTGTGTGTGTGTGTGTGTGTGGTGGGGGAAGGACCGTGCGTGTGTGTGTGTGTGTGTGTGGTGGGGGAAGGGCCGCGCGTGTGAAACGGGAGGCAGGTAGGTAGTTGCCATTAAGTTATCCATCATACCATCTGGTAGTGACCGTCTGGATAAGCTCCTAACGGAGGGTTTGGTTGGTTTTACACCCGGCCCTGCTGTGTTCCTCTCCTGACTGACAGCCCTGTCCCTTACGTTTCCTGCAGAGTCCCCGAGGGTAGAGGAAGGGTTTCCTGCAGAGCCCCCGAGGGTAGAGGAAGGGAAGGATTTCCTGCAGAGCCCCCCGAGGGCAGAGGAAGGGTTTCCTGCAGAGCCCCCGAGGGTAGAGGAAGGGTTTCCTGCAGAGCCCCCGAGGGTAGAGGAAGGGAAGGATTTCCTGCAGAGCCCCCCGAGGGCAGAGGAAGGGTTTCCTGCAGAGCCCCCCGAGGGCAGAGGAAGGGTTTCCTGCAGAGCCCCCGAGGGTAGAGGAAGGGTTTCCTGCAGAGCCCCCGAGGGTGGAGGAAGGGAAGGGTTTCCTGCAGAGCCCCCCGAGGGCAGAGGAAGGATTTCCTGCAGAGCCCCCCGAGGGCAGAGGAAGGATTTCCTGCAGAGCCCCCCGAGGGCAGAGGAAGGGGTTTCCTGCAGAGCCCCTAAGGGCAGAGGAAGGGTTTCCTGCAGAGCCCCCCGAGGGCAGAGGAAGGGAAGGGTTTCCTGCAGAGCCCCCGAGGGCGGAGGAAGGGAAGGGTTTCCTGCACCTTTAACACCAGAACCGCCTGAACTTTCAGCCTATCAGGACCCGCTAGACAAGCGTCCTCTTCATCAGATGCATATCAACACGCAAGGTGCGCAAGCATAAGCACCAACGCTTGATAAATAGTTCATTAACAAATTGTAAACCATAAAATTGCATGAAGAAATATTTGTGGACATATATCCCATGTAAAAAATATAAAAACAATAGTTATTTGTTTAGATAGAGTATCATTCCTTGTGAAAAATGAAGGCCTAAAGCCAATTTAACAACTTCAGTTAAATGATGTTGTCACCATTCTAACAGGCGAATAAATACATGACTGGGCAGGGGCGTAGCAAATGGGTGGGCCTGGGAGGGCATAGGCCCACCTACTGGGGAGCCAGACCCAGCCAATCAGAATGAGTTTTCAGATGATTCCAGAGGTGAAGAAAAAGGAAGTGGAGGTCCTGGGCTGGAGTGGTTAAACATGGTCTGAGGTTGTGAGGCCAGTTGGACATACTGACTGAATTCTTTAAAAACGACTTTGGTAGCGGTTTATGGTAGATAAATGAACATTATATTCTCTGGCAACAAATTTGTACACAACATTTGAGACTAATAAGAAAATAGTAAAAAATAAATAAAAACCCTTGAGCTGTGTCCAAACTTTTGACTGGTACTGTATACATTTCTTTTTTTTTTTTTTTAAATAAAAATGTTTCAACGGAATTGAAAAACCCTCCCATGGCTTTTTCCAAATACCCCAGAATACGGTATGTACGGTTTATACAATACCCCAGTATACGGTATACCACCCAAGCCTAGTTTATACAATACCCCAGTATACGGTATGTAGGGTATACCGCTCAAGCCTAGTTTATACAATACCCCAGTATACGGTATGTAGGGTATACCGCCCAAGCCTAGTTTATACAATACCCCAGTATACGGTATGTACAGTATACCGCCCAAGCCTAGTTTATATAATACCCCAGTATACGGTATGTACAGTATACCGCTCAAGCCTTGTTTATACTCGTATATTTTTAAGTTGAACATTCTGGTGAAATTCTCACACTGTAGAGCTCATGGCAGAAAGGGCCTAACAGTATAATTGGCCCCTGTCTTCGACAGGTTTTACTAAAACATGTCAGCAGCCTTCACACTGCATCTCACTCAGAAGGTAAATACCAATAGGAAACAAAGACACCTTTACCTTTTAAATACAGTAACATAGTGGAAACACTAGAAGACAGCAGGGTATTAAAAGGCTTTAGTTAGGTCCTCCTACCTGTAGAACGAGGGGCTCAGGGTTGAAGGCCAGGGTCATCAGTAACTGCATCCTCTCTGTGTCCTTTAGGTTCTTCAGCAGGAAGCTGCCAGAGTCTTTAGTCTCAGCGTAGCGTCTCACCACCCTGTCCAGTAGCCTCTGGGAAGGGCAGTGCACCAGGTCAGACCAGCCCTCAACCACCTCAGGGGTCAGAAGCCTCACGTCCCCGTTCAGCCTGGCGAACTCCGTCTTGTATATGGCCTGGATGAGGTCGCATCGCGGCCGGCCCGTAGCCCTCTTACAGATCTTCTGGTCAATGTCCGCCAGCTCTTGATTGGATCCTAGGCGTTTGAGCACCACGCGCCTCGTCCCTTCACGCGGTTCTCCGTACTGGGCGAAATACACATTCTTGACGTTGAAGACATCCAGGAAACGTAAGCGTCCCCAGGTCTCGAAAGACACCTGGCCGTTCATGAACTTCCTGCACCAGCTGGTGCCGAAACAGGCGGGACACTTGTTGAGGTTGATGAAGCGGCGGTCCGTCAGCTCGTTCTTCTGGAAGGAAGCGAACAGGTTGTGGGTGTTCATCAGGAGGATAACAAATAGGCCCACCACCAATAGAAGCTTCAGGCAACGGTAGAGACGACCCAGCTTCAGAGGCAGGAAACGCAGCATGGTGGGGCAGGATGGAGAGTTTAGGGGGAAACTGTTGAGAGTATTGTCGGGACGGGGGACGGGACGGGACGCTATCCTAGCCTCACAGCCTCTCTGTCATATTTCACTGGGGTATCAGAGGGCCTGGTTGGGGAGAGGCTGGCACAGTAGCCCCATGCCAAGCTCTGGCACGGGCCTGTGAGTCATGTTCTCTCCGTCTGTGTCTGTTGAACCTTGAGCCTCGACCGGTGAGCCTGCAACCAAGCAGAGAGAGACGAGAGAGAGAGAGAGAGAGAGAGAGGAGAACATTACACAAGATGCCAGCGAAATACAAAAAGGATCCATTTCACAACAGTTGCGCCATATGTCTCTATTGGTTCACGATAACCTCAAGTCTGGGCTTCCAACTTACACCTCCCTTAAAAACAAGGAGTGAATTTGTGGCATTTGAAAATGTTTCACAAAAGGGAATCGCCCGAGACATTTGAGAGAAGTATTACCTTCTACGCAGAAACGAGATGGACCACAGCCCCTTCTGTCTCTGGGATATACTGTACCTTCTTACAAACTCCAATAAATGTTTGTTTTGTTTATTTTTTAAAGAGTGGAGGCGATGTCCCACTAGGGCTAGGCGATATATCAAATTATTTTATTAATAATTATTTATTAATCAAATTATTTTATTTCAAAATGTACACTTACACACAATATTCCAAATGCCTATATGGCAAGAGTAAAGTTTACTTTTTTGTTTGTTTTTCCGAGCGTTTATGTCCGCTTATTCTCTTGTCTATTTGGTCTCATCTCCTGTGCTGTGTTCACCTTCCTATTTATACACACGCCAAGCCCCTCCCCCTCACGCCAAGCCCCTCCCCCCCACGTCAAGCCCCTCCCCTCACGTCAAGCCCCTCCCCCTCACGCCAAGTCCCTCCCCCTCACGCCAAGCCCCTCCCCCTGCCACTGACACCAACAAAGATGAGAGAGCACGTCTTCCTCTCTGACAAGCGGTTTCAACTCGCTATTTGCGAATGCTCAGCTTGTCGCGAGCGGTACAGCTAGCAGCATTTTAACCAAAAACTGTTATACTTGCTGTCTAGTCTGTGTTTTATAAATGTGGAATAAGAACAAAACAGCATTTATATAAGTAATTGGCAACTCGTTCTCATGCTGAGAAAAACCTCTGAACAGAGTGGACAGGCTAGCTAGCCTGCTGCTCAAACCGTTGGAGACGGACAGAAGGGTGTGTTCATAACAATTCAACTGTTCAACCTTGTTAGCTAGCAGATAGATCCACGTTGACTCAACTTGAAATGTAAAAGATTAGCTGGCTAATCACTAGCGCGCGGGCTATAATCACTAGCGCGCGGGCCATAATCACTAGCGCGCGGGCCATAATCACTAGCGCGCGGGCCATAATCACTAGCGCGCGGGCCATAATCACTAGCGCGCGGGCCATAATCACTAGCGCGCGGGCCATAATCACTAGCGCGCGGGCCATAATCACTAGCGCGCGGGCTATAATCACTAGCGCGCGGGCTATAATCACTAGCGCGCGGGCTATAATCACTAGCACGCGGGATATTGTTAATGAGACCAATGTTCATTTTCTATAATGCCAGCTACAGGAAGTTGGTCATCATTAGTGAATGATGATGATGATGATGATGATGATATGTGGTTCTGGTTACATTTGGAACAAACGGCATTTTCACAGACTTGAAACGCAGATCAGTGATTATTAAAAAAAAAGAAGCAGATTAAACTATTTTGATAGAATAATTAAATGATTAGTGGGTCTGATGGTTGTGGAAGGTTTATATTTATCCAAGGTATAGTTTCACAAGCCCTGAATTCATTAGATCATAGCTGACTGCTTGAAATACAGTGTATTTTACTTTTACAAAATTGTACAACAAAGCTTATTTAGAGAAATATATATTGTGAATCGACCAAAAAGTTTGACAATGTAGATAAGGTTTTTAGACCATATTAACTAGCCCTATGTATACAGGTCCCCGTTTTCTCTGTATCATTAAAACCACAAGGCTGCAGATGGATCCTCAGAAGACTCCAGTTTCACTGTCTCCCTGACTATAGATAATATAGCATATCTCCATGTTGATTTCTTGTCCCTATAGTCCAGCTGTGGCAGCATCCATCCCGGGGGGGGAAAAAAGTGACATTCTGTAACAGTAAACGGTATAGGAACACCGATCTCTCTCTCTCTGTCTCTCTCTCTCACACACAAAAATCTATTGGTTCTCCCTTTAAAAAGGAACGGGACCCTCTGTGCATCACAGAAGAAAACCTTACTTAGGAGTTTAACCTTTGATCAGCAGAGTTGCCCCGGATGGTTTTAATCTAGCTTTGAAGTAGACGGTATAAAAGAGCCTGGTGTCACAACAGTAACAGCAGAAGGGAGACAGACACAGAGAGAGAGAGATAGAGAGAGAGACAGACAGAGAGAGAGACAGACAGAGAGACAGAGAGACAGAGAGACAGAGAGACAGAGAGACAGAGAGACAGAAAGAAAGAAACAGAGATGGTTTGGTCCTGAGGGGTAATGTTGATGTATATGTCAGGTTCACCTGGGGAGCAGTTAGGGAGGAGGTTCACCTGGGTTAGCAGTTAGGGAGGAGGTTCACCTGGGTTAGCAGTGAGGGAGGAGGTTCACCTGGGTGAGCAGTTAGGGACGAGGTTCACCTGGGTGAGCAGTTAGGGAGGAGGTTCACCTGGGTTAGCAGTTAGGGAGGAGGTTCACCTGGGGAGCAGTTAGGGAGGAGGTTCACCTGGGGAGCAGTTAGGGAGGAGGTTCACCTGGGTGAGCAGTTAGGGAGGAGGTTCACCTGGGTGAGCAGTTAGGGAGGAGGTTCACCTGGGGAGCAGTTAGGGAGGAGGTTCACCTGGGGAGCAGTGAGGGAGGAGATCACCTGGGGAGCAGTTAGGGAGGAGGTTCACCTGGGTGAGCAGTTAGGGAGGAGGTTCACCTGGGTGAGCAGTTAGGGAGGAGGTTCACCTGGGGAGCAGTTAGGGAGGAGGTTCACCTGGGTGAGCAGTTAGGGAGGAGGTTCACCTGGGTGAGCAGTTAGGGAGGAGGTTCACCTGGGTGAGCAGTTAGGGAGGAGGTTCACCTGGGGAGCAGTTAGGGAGGAGGTTCACCTGGGTGAGCAGTTAGGGAGGAGGTTCACCTGGGGAGCAGTTAGGGAGGAGGTTCACCTGGGGAGCAGTTAGGGAGGAGGTTCACCTGGGTGAGCAGTTAGGGAGGAGGTTCACCTGGGTGAGCAGTTAGGGAGGAGGTTCACCTGGGTGAGCAGTTAGGGAGGAGGTTCACCTGGGGAGCAGTTAGGGAGGAGGTTCACCTGGGTGAGCAGTTAGGGAGGAGGTTCACCTGGGTGAGCAGTTAGGGAGGAGGTTCACCTGGGTGAGCAGTTAGGGAGGAGGTTCACCTGGGGAGCAGTTAGGGAGGAGGTTCACCTGGGTGAGCAGTTAGGGAGGAGGTTCACCTGGGGAGCAGTTAGGGAGGAGGTTCACCTGGGTGAGCAGTTAGGGAGGAGGTTCACCTGGGTTAGCAGTTAGAGAGGAGGTTCACCTGGGTGAGCAGTTAGGGAGGAGGTTCACCTGGGTGAGCAGTTAGGGAGGAGGTTCACCTGGGTGAGCAGTTAGGGAGGAGGTTCACCTGGGGAGCAGTTAGGGAGGAGGTTCACCTGGGGAGCAGTTAGGGAGGAGGTTCACCTGGGTGAGCAGTTAGGGAGGAGGTTCACCTGGGTGAGCAGTTAGGGAGGAGGTTCACCTGGGTGAGCAGTTAGGGAGGAGGTTCACCTGGGTGAGCAGTTAGGGAGGAGGTTCACCTGGGTGAGCAGTTAGGGAGGAGGTTCACCTGGGGAGCAGTTAGGGAGGAGGTTCACCTGGGTGAGCAGTTAGGGAGGAGGTTCACCTGGGTGAGCAGTTAGGGAGGAGGTTCACCTGGGGAGCAGTTAGGGAGGAGGTTCACCTGGGTGAGCAGTTAGGGAGGAGGTTCACCTGGGGAGCAGTTAGGGAGGAGGTTCACCTGGGTGAGCAGTTAGGGAGGAGGTTCACCTGGGTGAGCAGTTAGGGAGGAGGTTCACCTGGTTGAGCAGTTAGGGAGGAGGTTCACCTGGGGAGCAGTTAGGGAGGAGGTTCACCTGGGTTAGCAGTTAGGGAGGAGGTTCACCTGGGTTAGCAGTTAGGGAGGAGGTTCACCTGGGTTAGCAGTTAGGGAGGAGGTTCACCTGGGTTAGCAGTTAGAGAGGAGGTTCACCTGGGTGAGCAGTTAGAGAGGAGGTTCACCTGGGTGAGCAGTTAGGGAGGAGGTTCACCTGGGTGAGCAGTTAGGGAGGAGGTTCACCTGGGTTAGCAGTTAGGGAGGAGGTTCACCTGGGTGAGCAGTTAGGGAGGAGGTTCACCTGGGTTAGCAGTTAGGGAGGAGGTTCACCTGGGTTAGCAGTTAGGGAGGAGGTTCACCTGGGTTAGCAGTTAGAGAGGAGGTTCACCTGGGTTAGCAGTTAGAGAGGAGGTTCACCTGGGTGAGCAGTTAGGGAGGAGGTTCACCTGGGTGAGCAGTTAGGGAGGAGGTTCACCTGGGTGAGCAGTTAGGGAGGAGGTTCACCTGGGGAGGAGGTTCACCTGGGGAGCAGTTAGGGAGGAGGTTCACCTAGGGAGGAGGTTCACCTGGGGAGCAGTTAGGGAGGAGGTTCACCTGGGTGAGCAGTTAGGGAGGAGGTTCACCTGGGTGAGCAGTTAAGGAGGAGGTTCACCTGGGTGAGCAGTTAGGGAGGAGGTTCACCTGGGGGAGCAGTTAGGGAGGAGGTTCACCTGGGGGAGCAGTTAGGGAGGAGGTTCACCTGGGGGAGCAGTTAGGGAGGAGGTTCACCTGGGGGAGCAGTTAGGGAGGAGGTTCACCTGGGGGAGCAGTTAGGGAGGAGGTTCACCTGGGGGAGCAGTTAGGGAGGAGGTTCACCTGGGGGAGCAGTTAGGGAGGAGGTTCACCTGGGGGAGCAGTTAGGGAGGAGGTTCACCTGGGGGAGCAGTTAGGGAGGAGGTTCACGTGGGGGAGCAGTTAGGGAGGAGGTTCACGTGGGGGAGCAGTTAGGGAGGAGGTTCACGTGGGGGAGCAGTTAGGGAGGAGGTTCACCTGGGTGAGCAGTTAGGGAGGAGGTTCACGTGGGGAGGAGGTTCACCTGGGGAGCAGGTTCACCTGGGGAGCAGGTTCACCTGGGGAGCAGGTTCACCTGGGTTAGCAGGTTCACCTGGGTTAGCAGGTAGGGAGGATGTTCACCTGGGGAGCCAGAGATGAAGAGCCAGGCGGCTTGATAAGAACTAAGCACCAGGTAGGGAGAGAGAGAAACCCAGGCTTGACATAGCAATAACCTCACATTACAAGCCCCCTGACAAAGTCTCTGCTGGGTCGTAGATAGAGACACGTGGCAGCAGAGCAGTAGCTCCCGATCTGGGTCGTAGATAAGGGACACGTGGCAGCAGGGCAGTAGCTCCCGATCTGGGTCGTAGATAGAGACACGTGGCAGCAGAGCAGTAGCTCCCGATCTGGGTCGTAGATAAGGGACACGTGGCAGCAGAGCAGTAGCTCCCGATCTGCTCAATAGCAATACTAGAAGACTTGATGAAGTGTCTTTGGATAGATTCACAATGGCTTTGACCATGCAAATTGCCCATTCTCAATTAGAGCTCATTAAGACACGGCTATTAGGGCCGCTGCTAACTTGGGAGGGAACAGCTAACGAGCGGGAGAGGAGCTAGCAGCTAGTGTGATTAATGCGCGTCGATGACCTCCGTACGCGCTCGTCGACACGGCAAGAGACGGGAAGTGACACGACACACACAGGACGCCACACCTCGGTCCGCTTACTGCAGCAGGTCCAGTCCCCATTACTTTACTGTAATGCTATGTAAAAAGGAGCCTGCCAAGCTGAAGTATTCACCCTGCAGCTCTTCTCCTCCCCAACCCTCATTCCACCAGACTAGCTAAAAAGACATTAGAATTACTGATTTGAGAAATGATGCACCCATCTAGCAGCAAATCGCTTTGCCTTTCCTTTGCTCCACGTAAAAAAATACATCCGTTTCTCTCAACACAGAGAAAAGGCTCCTGCGGAATTTCTCATTTGCCAGTTCTATTCTAAATTACATTTTCATTGAGCAAACTAATTGGCAGAATCTAAATCCATTCCAAGGTGACATAAGATCACGTGGAACCATTGCCTTTAAGCCCGGTACACAGAACAATAAACCACTCATATTTTGGGCATTTTCATATTATTCCCCCCTCTCTACCTAAATATGAACAGGGGGGAAAGCAGGACAACACACCAGCGATTTAATAGCGTCTAAACATTTTATTAAATTCTATTAAAAAAAGCCTCATATCGTAACTTTGCATTCGTATTCCGCAGACACAGGGACAGGGGACGGGGGGACGGGGGGAGAAGATTATAAGAGAGAGGGTAAGTAGATCGGGAGAGACAGGGAGAAAGGGAACGAGAGCAAGAGAGATAGCGCACAAACGCAAGAGGTAAAAACTGATGTCGATAAGAAGCCTCAAAAGGGATGACTGCCTGGCTGCCTTCTATAACAGAGAGTGTGAGTGGAGACGGCTACTGAGGTGGAGACGATTGAACATCTCCAGCATGATATCATCTCTATTCAAGAAACATTTAGCATGTGGCACGGAGCTCCACGAGAATCAAAGGGATCCAGAGACAAGGCCCACATCAGGGGGGGTATCAGAGTTCAGGCCCACATCAGGGGGGGTATCAGAGTTCAAGCCCACATCAGGAAGGGTATCAGAGTTCAGGCCCACATCAGGGGGGATTTCAGAGTTCAGGCTCACGTCAGGGGGGTATCAGAGTTCAGGCCCACATCAGGAGGGGATTTCAGAGTTCAGGCCCACGTCAGGGGGGGTATCAGAGTTCAGGCCCACATCAGGAGGGGATATCAGAGTTCAGGCCCACATCAGGAGGGGATTTCAGAGTTCAGGCCCTTTTAACTTCTAACCTCTGGCTGTTGGAGGAGAGAGATGCTTCAAAGCCACCTCTGACTAGGCTTGGGCAGCCTACCGCATACAGCCCTACCGCATACAGCCCTACCGCATACAGCCCTACCGCATACCGGGGTACTTAGAAACAACACCATTTTCATCATTTTTGGGGTTTGTTGTGCCCTAAAGCTCGGTGCTACAAATCATGTTATTTCCAGCTCAGGGCTTTAGCTACGATTTGGTTTGTCTGGCTAGCTACGATTTGGTTTGTCTGGCTAGCTACAATTTGGTTTGGCTGGCTAGCTACGATTTGGTTTGGCTGGCTTGCAAGATCAAACTTCTTGGTTACAGCAGAGACAATCAAACCTCTCCTCTAACTAGATCCCTGCTGCCTACATTTGTTTTGAGCATAACAAGTTATAAAAAAAAGAAAAAAGAAATGCATTTGAAAAGAAATAGCACCCCTTGTGTACACTGCCAGTAATACCATATACCCTAGTGTGGTACAGGAACGGTATGAAGGCATGAAACTCTGGATACTACACAACCCTACCTCTGACCCCACAGGGCCTGCTAAGGAAGGGAAGTCGAACAGGCCCTGTAAGAGACCTTACACAGACAACAGCAGAGTAATGAGATGACTGACTGACTGGCTGAACGACTGGCTGGCTGGCTGAATGACTGGCTGGCTGAACGACTGGCTGGCTGGCTGAACGACTGGCTGGCTGGCTGAACGACTGGCTGGCTGGCTGAACGACTGGCTGGCTGGCTGAACGACTGGCTGGCTGGCTGAACGACTGGCTGGCTGGCTGAACGACTGGCTGGCTGGCTGGCTGAACGGCTGGCTGGCTGAATGGCTGGCTGAACGCCTGGCTGAACGCCTGGCTGACTGGCTGAACGCCTGGCTGGCTGGCTGAACGCCTGGCTGGCTGGCTGAACGCCTGGCTGGCTGGCTGGCTGAACGCCTGGCTGGCTGGCTGGCTGAACGCCTGGCTGGCTGGCTGGCTGAACGCCTGGCTGGCTGGCTGGCTGAACGCCTGGCTGGCTGGCTGGCTGAACGCCTGGCTGGCTGGCTGGCTGAACGCCTGGCTGGCTGGCTGGCTGAACGACTGGCTGGCTGGCTGGCTGGCTGAACGGCTGGCTGGCTGGCTGAATGGCTGGCTGGCTGAATGGCTGGCTGGCTGAATGGCTGGCTGAATGACCGGCTGAATGACCGGCTGAATGACCGGCTGGCTGGCTGAATGACCGGCTGGCTGGCTGAATGACCGGCTGGCTGGCTGAATGACCGGCTGGCTGAATGAATGACCGGCTGGCTGAATGAATGACCGGCTGGCTGAATGACTGGCTGGCTGAATGACTGGCTGGCTGAATGACTGGCTGGCTGAACGACTGGCTGGCTGGCTGAATGGCTGGCTGGCTGAATGGCTGGCTGGCTGAATGGCTGGCTGAACGCCTGGCTGGCTGGCTGAACGCCTGGCTGAACGCCTGGCTGGCTGGCTGAACGCCTGGCTGGCTGGCTGAACGCCTGGCTGAACGCCTGGCTGGCTGGCTGAACGCCTGGCTGGCTGGCTGAACGCCTGGCTGGCTGGCTGAACGCCTGGCTGGCTGGCTGAACGCCTGGCTGGCTGGCTGAACGCCTGGCTGAACGCCTGGCTGGCTGGCTGGCTGAACGCCTGGCTGGCTGGCTGGCTGAACGCCTGGCTGGCTGGCTGGCTGAACGCCTGGCTGGCTGGCTGAACGCCTGGCTGGCTGGCTGGCTGAACGCCTGGCTGGCTGGCTGGCTGAACGCCTGGCTGGCTGGCTGGCTGAACGGCTGGCTGGCTGGCTGGCTGAACGCCTGGCTGGCTGAACGACTGGCTGGCTGGCTGAATGGCCGGCTGAATGGCCGGCTGAATGGCCGGCTGAATGACCGGCTGAATGACCGGCTGAATGACCGGCTGAATGACCGGCTGGCTGGCTGAATGACCGGCTGGCTGAATGAATGACCGGCTGAATGACTGGCTGGCTGAATGACTGGCTGGCTGAATGACTGGCTGGCTGAATGACTGACTGGCTGGCTGAATGACTGACTGGCTGGCTGAATGACTGGCTGGCTGAATGACTGGCTGGCTGAATGGCTGCTGCAGATTAATCAGAGGACATAGCTTTTCCCCATTCAGGAGAGAAAGACAATTAGTATGGTTACATGCACACAATAATGTGATTATTGTGGATAGCCAGATTAATATAATAGTTTGATTAAAACGTTTACATGCTGTGCAAGAAGAATGATTTCCCTAATAATCCTGTTTCCATGGACACATCTGAAATCAAGCTACCTGATGGGACATAAATAAATACAGATGATCACCAACCCAAAAAATAAATAAACAACATTTAAATCGACGTTCTACCGCAGTGACAATGTTATTCTGGAGACGCCGTTTGGATTCCAACTTTATACATGTTAAAACTTTTTCTAAAATGAATACTTTCAGTTTTTCAAAAAAAAACTCACTTCACTGCGCAACCTGCGAACGCACAGATCAAACACGTCGCTGGAACGATGACTTAGCTCTTTATATGTCCATTCAAAAGATTTCCCAGAAAACAATGTGTTTTAATCAGCGTATGCTTACTTCGATGTTGACCTTAACGCCCATTAAGATCAGCAGAGTAAAGTGTTTACATGACTATTGCCATACTCAGCCTTCTGCCAAAAATCAGTTTAATATCAATTAAGTGTGGAAGATCACCTGTATTATGTAGCCTAGTCAGGCATCAATTAAGTGTGGAGGATCACCTGTATCATGTAGCCAAGTCAGGCATCAATTAAGTGTGGAGGATCACCTGTATCATGTAGCCTAGTCAGGCATCAATTAAGTGTGGAGGATCACCTGTATCATGTAGCCAAGTCAGGCATCAATTAAGTGTGGAGGATCACCTGTATTATGTAGCCTAGTCAGGCATCAATTAAGTGTGGAGGATCACCTGTATCATGTAGCCTAGTCAGGCATCAATTAAGTGTGGAGGATCACCTGTATTCTGTAGCCTAGTCAGACATCAATTAAGTGTGGAGGATCACCTGTATTATGTAGCCTAGTCAGGCATCAATTAAGTGTGGAGGATCACCTGTATCATGTAGCCTAGTCAGGCATCAATTAAGTGTGGAGGATCACCTGTATCATGTAGCCAAGTCAGGCATCAATTAAGTGTGGAGGATCACCTGTATTATGTAGCCTAGTCAGGCATCAATTAAGTGTGGAGGATCACCTGTATCATGTAGCCTAGTCAGGCATCAATTAAGTGTGGAGGATCACCTGTATTATGTAGCCTAGTCAGGCATCAATTAAGTGTGGAAGATTACCTCTATTATGTAGCCTAGTCAGGCATCAATTAAGTGTGGAGTATCACCTGTATTATGTAGCCTAGTCAGGCATCAGTTAAGTGTGGAAGATTACCTCTATTATGTAGCATGCTACTAATCACTAACAAGACACGCTACAACGGCTAAACGGTGAAATCCCTCCTCTTCCATCATCTGTTAATAGGAATATCTATTTCAAACGTGTAATAAACAGATTGAACATTTACCGTGAGGTTGGTGATCGACTCCAGTTGATTCTTGACCCTTGACCTTGAGAAAGATTAAGCATGTTTGAGTTTAAAAAGCATGCATTCAGGGAAAGGGGGATACCTAAGTCAGTTGTACAAATTAATGCCTTCAACAGAAAATGTGTCTTCCACATTTAACACAACCCCTCTGAATCAGAGAGGTGCTGCCTTATATCGACATCCACGTCTTCGGCGCCAGGGGGAACAGTGGGTTAACTGTCTTGCTCAGGGGGCAGAACGGCAATTTGTTTTACCTTGTCAGCTCGGGGATTCGATCCAGCAACCTTTCAGTTACTGGCCCAAAGCTCTAATTGACTATGAATGACATTTTCATGTAACAACGATGCTTCTTCACACAGATCAAACCAAAGTAAAAATGTGCACGTAGAAACGTATAGCTTTATCAAAGATGGAAGCCATTTGGAAATAACTAGAAACTTTTTGTTCCCTGTTGAAAACAAGTCTAGTAGGTTTCTGCAGTCATAAAAAACAAAGGCTACTATTATGTCAAACGGTCATATTTCTAACAAATCTAAAGCATATTTGTGTTGGTAGTTGGTAGTAGTAATACCTACAGTATTAAATTGACTGACCCAAGAAAGTAAAAATGTAGCCTCTCGTATTCTATAAAAAGTACTTTCAGCATGGATATGGTTGATGAGAGTCCTTGATTGAATCCAGACCCGGCTGATTGTAATACAGATGTAAATCTATCCTAATACAACTAGCAGTGAAACTTAAAGCAATGTTTTCATTTGAACCAACCTCATCCTGCCCACAGAACTTGTGTTTTGAATTAGAGGCACCAAGAACTAAAAGGTGGCTCCCCATCTCCGCGCACAGCCAAGAACCAGGGAGAGATGGAGGGAAGGCAGGTAGCACAAGCCTGGGACTGCGGATAAGGGCACTTACATTAGTGTACACTACCAAGGGATCACTGTTTGGAGTGAGCGCCAAATTACACTCAACAGAACTGCTGCCAGAAGGTGAAGAAGTCCCTGAGCACCCTGACTCTCTGAAGCGGTGCTATATTAACCCTGGCTCTCTGAAGCATGGAGAGGTGCTATATTAACCCTGGCTCTCTGAAGCATGGAGAGGTGGTGCTATATTAACCCTGGCTCTCTGAAGCATGGAGAGGTGGTGCTATATTAACCCTGGCTCTCTGAAGCATGGAGAGGTGGTGCTATATTAACCCTGGCTCTCTGAAGCATGGAGAGGTGGTGCTATATTAACCCTGGCTCTCTGAAGCATGGAGGCTCTCAGAAGCATGGAGAGGTGGTAAATGAATGAATGCTGAGAATAGAAAAAACAGGACAGAGAGAACAGAAATCAAAGAAGAGGCTGACTCCTCACATAGCGGAGAGGAGTTGGGAGCATCAGAAAGTTTGGCGGATGTTAGGAGAAACAAAACAGCTTGTTACAGAGAAAGACAAGACACCAGAAGAAACCAAGGGGCAACAGGTCACCCGGGCTTTAAACAGAATGACAGAAGATTATAGCAACGATGACAAGAGCAGAAGGTGCAAAATGACTTCCAGTCTAAAAAAAACAAAATAACATTTTCTGTTAGACATTATGAACTGAATGGACAGAAGAGAAAGGTCTGTGCGAACGAGGCGTCGTGAGACCACAAGATCAGATAACATCATGTACGGCTACATCACTCCTCCCATCGCTAACCATTTCACCACCTGAGGTTAAACCTCATGATGTCATTGAACCAAGGCAGAAGGGAACATTCTTGATTCATTCGTATGAGACAGACAGACAGACAGACAGACAGACAGACAGACAGACAGACAGACAGACAGACAGACAGACAGACAGACAGACAGACAGACAGACAGACAGACAGACAGACAGACAGACAGACAGACAGACAGACAGACAGACAGACAGACAGAAAAGAAAGAAAGGAGATCAATGGAACACAGAAGGCAAAATAAATAAATGATAAAGCAACTGTTGTCAATCTCAATACGAATGGATCCTCTACTGCAGTCATTTCCCCTCCGTTGTGCTACGAGGAATGGGGAGAACTACAGGTGCCAAGGCCATCGACTTGGGGGAGTTAATACTGTTTAAAAATCACAAAAACATTCATCAGAGAGAGAGAGAGAGAGAAGCCTCAGTCCGCTCCTCCAGCTAGACTCCCAGCATCAGACGCTGATGGATGAGGAGACAGGAACACACACACACACGGCTAATGGAAAATTGAGTCCTCCAAAATATAAGCACCAATTAGCCACGTCCCCCCCGAAAACAAACGATGTGCCATTCATCTCACGCTTGAACTCGATTCACATCTCGATTTTTTGTTTGTTTTCTCTAAGTAAGAGAGTTACTGTACAATTAAAATGTCAAATACGCTGCATTTCAAAACAGTCAGCAATCATTTTATGAATTCAAGGCTTGTGAAATTAAACGTAGGCTAAATCTAAGCCTCTCACAACCACAGACCCAATAATCATTTATTTAATCAAAATTGTGTAACATCCCCCCCCCCCAATCATCACTGATCTGGCTGTGAAAATGCCCTTTTTTGTTCCAAATGTAACCAGAACCATGCAGAATCATCATCATCTAATAATGACTAACGTCTTGTAGCTGGCATTAGGCTAATAGAAAACTAACACAGGCCTCATCAACAATCTCTCAAGCCCATGTGCTAGTGATTATAGCCCGCGTGCTAGTGATTATAGCCCGCGCGCTAGGGATTATAGCCCGCGCGCTAGGGATTATAGCCCGCGCGCTAGGGATTATAGCCCGCGCGCTAGGGATTATAGCCCGCGCGCTAGGGATTATAGCCCGCGCGCTAGGGATTATAGCCCGCGCGCTAGGGATTATAGCCCGCGCGCTAGGGATTATAGCCCGCGCGCTAGTGATTATAGCCCGCGCGCTAGTGATTATAGTCCGCGTGCTAGTGATTATAGCCCGCGTGCTAGTGATTAGCCAGCTAATCTTTTACATTTCAAGTTGAGTCAACGTGGATCTATCTGCTAGCTAACAAGGTTGAACAGTTGAATTGTTATGAACACACCCTTCTGTCCGTCTCCAACGGTTTGAGCAGCAGGCTAGCTAGCCTGTCCACTCTGTTCAGAGGTTGAAATCAATTGGCCCACCTTACTTCTCAGAATGAAAATGGGTTGCCAATTCCTTATATACAGTGCATTCGGAAAAATGTTTAGACCCCTTCACTTTTTCCATAGCCTTATTCTAAAATTGATTAAATTGTTTTTTCCCCCCCTCAATCAATCTACACACAATACCCTATAATGACAAAAAGACAGATTTAGACATTTCTGCAAATATATAAAAAAAGAAAATATTTAATTAAATATTACAGAAGTATTCAGACCTTTTACTCAGTACTTTGTTGAAGCACCTTTGGCAGCGATTACAGCCTCGAGTCTTCTATTATATTTAATAAGTTTGCAAAAATGTCTAAAAACCTGTTTTTGCTTTTGTCATTATGGGGTATTGTGATGTCATTATGGGGTATTGTGATGTCATTATGGGGTATTGTGTGTCGATTGATGAGGGGGGAAACAAATGTTCATTCCATTTCAGAATACGGTTGTAACGTTACAAAATGTGGGAAAAGTCAAGTGAATACTTTCCGAATGCACCGTATATCGGTGTTTAAGGAATACCTAGGATAGAATAAAGTAATCCTTCTAACCCCCCCCCCCCCCCCCCTAAGATTTAGATGCACTATTGTAAAGTGGTTGTTCCACTGGATATCATAAGGTGAATGCACCAATTTGTAAGTCGCTCTGGATAAGAGCGTCTGCTAAATGACTTAAATGTAAATGTAAATGTTTAGTTTGATACAGCGTTATTAGGCTTTTGATTCAGATACGTCAATAGTTGGAAATGCAGATGAACTAGGCAGGATATTGTTTAAGAACTGCTAGATTAGTTTCATATAGCCTCGACCCCTCCGCCCTTTGTAGAGTAAAACATGCATCTGACTGGCCCTTTGTAGAGTAAACATGCATCTGACTGGCCCTTTGTAGAGTAAACATGCATCTGACTGGCCCTTTGTAGAGTAAAACATGCATCTGACTGGCCCTTTGTAGAGTAAACATGCATCTGACTGGCCCTATGTAGAGTAAACATGCATCTGACTGGCCCTTTGTAGAGTAAACATGCATCTGATTGGCCCTTTGTAGAGTAAACATGCATCTGACTGGCCCTTTGTAGAGTAAAACATGCATCTGACTGGCCCTTTGTAGAGTAAAACATGCATCTGACTGGCCCTTTGTAGAGTAAAACATGCATCTGACTGGCCCTTTGTAGAGTAAAACATGCATCTGACTGGCCCTTTGTAGAGTAAACATGCATCGGACTGGTACACAATCTGTCATTACAGAATATTTGTGTCTGACAAAAGAGTATTATGCAGCTTTAGTTAATACAGTATAAAAAAAATCAGGGACTTAACGTCTTCTAGAAAGATAATCAACATGGATTCCCCAGGTAACACATAGGAAATGACTTAAGCTATTTAAAATCTCTCTGTGGAACAGACATGCATTACATCCCCTCATGTCAAGCTCATACTTTCAACAAGTTACAGTGGAACATGGAAGAAACGTAAACAATAACACAAACTGAACTCTTCCAGGGGAAGTATTTAAATATTGACCTATTCTGAGTTGTACCCAATGTGGGGGGGGGAGAAGAAAGAGGGGGGAGAGAGAGAGAGAAGAGAAGAAAGAGGGGAGAGAGAGAGAGAGAGAAGAGAAGAAAGAGGGGAGAGAGAGAGAGAGAAGAGAAGAGAGGGGAGAGAGAGAGAGAAGAGAAGAGAGGGGAGAGAGAGAGAGAAGAGAAGAGAGGGGAGAGAGAGAGAGAAGAGAAGAGAGGGGAGAGAGAGAGAGAAGAGAAGAGAGGGGAGAGAGAGAGAGAAGAAAAGAGAGGGGAGAGAGAGAGAGAAGAAAAGAGAGGGGGAGAGAGAGAGAGAGAAGAAAAGAGAGGGGAGAGAGAGAGAGAGAAGAAGAGAGAGAGAGAGAGGAGAGAGAGAGAGAAGAAAGAGGGAAGAGAGAGAGAGAAGAAAGAGGGAAGAGAGAGAGAGAGAAGAGAGGAGAGAAGAGGGAGAGAATATATATAGCCATAATATAACATTCGAAACATCTCTATTCATTTGAGTGTAATGTATTTCACTTGATTTAAGTCATAGGTTTCCCATGCCATAAAAGCCTCATAAATTGAATTGAGAGAGCGCGAGAGAGCGACAGGGAGTGAGAGAGAATATAGTTGTCTGGCCAGTCACCCCCAGCAACACAAAAAAGCCCTCTATTAGTGTCCCTCACTGTTGTGGAAGAATTGTTAGTTCTCTAGTCACTGAGCTGTGAATCTCTGAATACAGCTGAATATAATGCACTTTATTTTTTTTATATTATTATGTATTTAACCTTTAACTAGGCGAGTCAGTTAAGAACAAATTCTTATTTACAATGATGGCCTACCCTCGGCCAAACCAGGACGACGCTGGGCCAAATTGTGCGCCGCCCTACGGGACTCTCAATCACAGCCGTTTGTGATGCATCCTGGATAACCACAGCATGACATTTTCATCTCCCTTCCTATCAGGAAATTAAGAAGAAGTTTGCACTCACTTTTTTCCCCCATTTAGTCCAAGAGACTATTAAAGAAGACATAATTGATATGCATGCACATATGTTGGTATTGGCTACTGCATTTATTTTTACAAAGCAAGATTTATTTTTCCTATGTGATTTTCAAAGTGAGATTTTGTTTTCTCTCTGATTGGTGCCCACATGCAATCACAAACACACACACTCTTAAGAGATTAATATCACTCGATCGCTCATCTGCGATCGAATTCGAGGTTGGCTCACTGGAATCCAGTTACGTGGTCTCAAGCGCCTAAAAAACTGCACCAAGAAATTCAAAACCATTTTGCAAGGCTGTCTGTTCCTTCTTGCAACGCAAGCATGGCTGTCTCTCAATAAAACCTTCTTAGATAACCTCAACATTGTAGTTACAATGACCATAGTATCAACAGTTGACATGGTATAGATTAATATTATGAGGCCACTAGATAACAGAGTTAAGTTCTATAAATATTGTCTTAATTGCTAATTGACAGAAAAGACCTTTGGAGTATTTAACTACAACATTTCAAGATAAGGACAACAACAACAAAAAAGTTTATGTTGGAAGTTATTGTTGGCTGAAGATGAAATGAAATGTGACAGTGTAAACAAGTCAAGCCTACTGTCAAATGTCACTGGAAAACAACATGATTGTTCTACTGTACACAACACAGGTGTTAAAGAAGGTTAGGTGCCACCAGAAGTAACTGGTTAGTTAGTTAGTTAGTTAGCTGGTTAGTTAGTTAGCTGGTTAGTTAGTTAGTTAGTTAGTTAGTTAGTTAGTTAGTTAGTTAGTTAGTTAAACTCATTTGGTGACCCAGCATCTAGTTAGAACTGGCCATTCGTATTGAGAGAGTTAACCATTTCGTACATCGTTTACAACACTGCATATAGACATAATATGACATTTGTAAATGTCTTTATTCTTCTGAAACTTCTGTAGGTTAAATGTTTACTGTTAATTTGTATTGTATATTATCTACTTCACTTGCTTTGACAATGTTAACATATGTTTCCCATGTCAATAAAACCTCTTGAATTTGACTAGCCAAGTCCCAAACTGGCCGCAATATTAGGAGAAGATATCTTAGATAAAGCAATAATACATCTCTTAGCAAAATGAATATTTTAGTCTGTTAACGTTGAGTCTAGTCGGCTAAGGTTATATATCACTCCAACTAGATACCTTGAAACAGTAGCTAGGTGAAAAGTATTGTTTTGAACAAGACTGGAGTAAAAAACTGGGAAACAAACCTGACTTTCCTCTTGTTGTTGTTGACGGTGTGGTGAGCGGTAGCTCCCTTAGCGTTCACTTTAGATAACCATTCATACGGAGACTTTTTTCTATTACCGACGACAACGGACTACAACAAGATAAATGTTTATCCCGTTGCCGATATAAATCCTTACAGGAGAATAGTTTCAACGAGCTATCCGTTCCGAGCTCGCATCCATCGGAGCTAGCCAGCTAGCCTGCTAGCTAGTGAAAAGTAACAGTTGTGATGTCGGCTAAAAACAAAAAAACATTCGTCTATAGGATCTTTCCGATTTTTTTTTTTTTTTTTTATATATATATCGCCACGGTCCTTTTTTTTCTCCCCCCACCAACTGTAATATCTGCAGTTAGTGAAATTTCGTGTCTTTTATTAAGTATCCATTTGTATCCCTCTGTTTCTGTGTCTGTTTCTGTCTCTCTCGTCTCCACAATAGATTCTCCCCGTTCGGACTTTTTCAACACTAAACCGTACTGTTTACGACAGTCGTCGACGATTTACGACACTGGTTGCTAAGGGAATACTGTAAAGTTGCCTCTCTCCGCTGCAGCTTCGCCACATTAGACAACTTTTCCTATATTTCTATATTTTGAGATGCTTTGAGGATAATTTTTTATTTTTTTTTCACCAAAATCAATGTTTTTTTTTTTACTTTATGAAATAAATTACACTATGGCAATTTTGAGCTTTATTTAAGAAGTTGCAGCTCTGTCAAGGCCTTATCTCTTTCTGTCTTTTGAAGAGGCAATTATTTTTTTGGGGGGGTGAATAATAATAATTAGGTTGACGTTATTATAATACATATGTGTATATATCTATTCTTAAAACATAATGTATTCCTTTATTTATCTTTTTTTTTAATGTGTTGCAATGCAGTTCTCCTCTAGCTATGGTCTACTGCAGAGACAGCATTATAATGTGGACATAATGTGACTGACAGTCAGATACATAGAGTTGAGTTGTATGGGGCAATGTTGTGGTAATGTATGTGTCTTTCTGCTCGCTGCATTCCTTGACAGTGTGACAGCTGTGGCAGGGCATGTAGCTGCCCGATGATGCATGAAACTGGGCCAGAATCAGGAGTGGCAAAGGCAGAGTTGGACAGGATCCTAGACGAGGAAGGAAGAGGCCATCCTGCAGAAAGAGTAACATCTGTGGAGAGAACCAGGGGAATGCAGAGAGAACCAGGGGAATGCAGAGGAGAACCAGGGGAATGCAGAGAGAACCAGGGGGATTCAGAGAGAACCAGGGGGATGCAGAGAGAACCAGGGGGATTCAGAGAGAACCAGGGGGATGCAGAGAGAACCAGGGGGATTCAGAGAGAACCAGGGGGATTCAGAGAGAACCAGGGGGATGCAGAGAGAACCAGGGGGATTCAGAGAGAACCAGGGGGGAATGCAGAGAGAACCATGGGGGAATGCAGAGAGAACCATGGGGGAATGCAGAGAGAACCAGGGGAATGCAGAGAGAACCAGGGGGGAATGCAGAGAGAACCAGGGGGATTCAGAGAGAACCAGGGGGATGCAGAGAGAACCAGGGGGATGCAGGGAGAACCAGGGGGATGCAGAGAGAACCAGGGGGATGCAGGGAGAACCAGGGGGATGCAGAGAGAACCAGGGGGATGCAGAGGAGAACCAGGGGAATGCAGAGAGAACCAGGGGGATGCAGGGAGAACCAGGGGAATGCAGAGAGAACCAGGGGGATGCAGAGGAGAACCAGGGGAATGCAGAGAGAACCAGGGGGATGCAGGGAGAACCAGGGGAATGCAGAGAGAACCAGGGGGAATGCAGAGAGAACCAGGGGGATGCAGAGAGAACCAGGGGGATGCAGGGAGAACCAGGGGAATGCAGAGAGAACCAGGGGGAATGCAGAGAGAACCAGGGGGATGCAGAGAGAACCAGGGGGAATGCAGAGAGAACCAGGGGGATGCAGAGAGAACCAGGGGGATGCAGAGAGAACCAGGGGGATGCAGAGAGAACCAGGGGGATGCAGAGAGAACCAGGGGGATGCAGAGAGAACCAGGGGGATGCAGGGAGAACCAGGGGAATGCAGAGAGAACCAGGGGGAATGCAGAGAGAACCAGGGGGATGCAGAGAGAACCAGGGGGAATGCAGAGAGAACCAGGGGGATGCAGAGAGAACCAGGGGGATGCAGAGAGAACCAGGGGGATGCAGAGAGAACCAGGGGGATGCAGAGAGAACCAGGGGGAATGCAGAGAGAACCAGGGGGATGCAGAGAGAACCAGGGGGATGCAGAGAGAACCAGGGGGATGCAGAGAGAACCAGGGGGATGCAGAGAGAACCAGGGGGATGCAGAGAGAACCAGGGGGATGCAGGGAGAACCAGGGGAATGCAGAGAGAACCAGGGGGATGCAGAGAGAACCAGGGGGATGCAGGGAGAACCAGGGGAATGCAGAGAGAACCAGGCGATGAATGTTTCATTGACTTTTATATTATCCTCAGACTAGTTCGATCTCCGTGCTTTGGAGAGATAGGATTGCACACGATAGGGCCTAGTATAAATGGGAAAATAATATTTGGTGTGTTTGTCTATGTGGATTTGGTGTTTTTGAACTATTTTGATTTTGAACTAATCAGGGTTTTGTACCCAGCTGAACTTCTGGAGATTTGCGTGACTGGGTGTAGAAATGCTCGACACATTATGCCCCATACCATTTTTACAGGCCATGTTATATACCCAGGGTTTAATGTGGTGGAGTAGCCAAGGCATTATGGGAGGTGGAACACAACGGGAATATAACACATTTCTATGGAAATCAAGGAAGAGCAATCCATTTATTGATTATAAATGTATTGCTTATTTATTTAGTTCCTTCAACAACAAAAAATCCCTTTAAAGCATAGAATATATAAATGGTTTGTTTTTTGTGTGATTCTTTGTTTCTTTGGTAAATTATCTATGTTTCACATTCTGAATTTGTATAAAACCTTAATTTAAGTATTCTTGGACAAAGCTGTCGTAGTGCACTACGTGGTGTGAATGTATTAATTATTCACAGCGTCTAATCAACATATCAACAGTATAGACTACAGAACTGTCCCTGATACAGCATGAGATTCACGGCGCATTACTTTGTATTTACCGCCATCTACTGGAGTTATCACGATACTACTTGAGGGTGCGGATGTCCGTTACCATCACCAGCTGATATCATTCTGTTTTTGTTTTGTGTTTAACTGTTTGTTAGCGATATTTTTGTGTAGAATTTTTTTTTAAAAGATGTATGGATTTTTTTTGTAGCACATTTGAATTTGTATCCTTAAAATTTTTGGGATATTTTTTTTGTTTGAAAAATATTTGAGAAAATCGCATAGATTCTGGTGAGACTCATTCGACACAGTTTCATCTGAATCTACAAACACGTGATCTGAACTGGCAATGTTATATGCAATATTACATGTTAATTATACTGAACAAAAATATAAACGCAACATGCAACTGAGTTACAGTTGCTATAAGGAAATCAGTCAATTTAAATAAATTCATTAGGCCCTAATCTATAGATTTCACATGATTGGGCAGGGGAGCAGCCATGAGTTGGCCTGGGAAGGCATAGGCCCACCCACTGGGGAGCCAGGCCCAGCCAATCAGAATTAGTTTTTCCCCACAAAAGGCCTTTATTACAGACAGAATAATCCTCAGTTTCATCAGCTGTCCGGGTGGCTGGTCTCAGACGATCCCGCAGGTGAAGAAGCCGGATATGGAGGTCCTGGGCTGGCGTGGTTACACGTTGTCTGCGGTTGCGAGGCCGGTTGGACGTACTGACAAATTCTGCAGGACAACATTGGAGGCGGCTTATGGTAGAGAAATGAACATTCAATTCTCTGGCAACAGTTCTGGTGGACATTCTTGCAGTCAGCATGCCAACTGCACACTCCCTCAAAACTTGAGACATCTGTGGTATTGTGTTGTGTGACAAAACTGCACATTTTAGAGTGGCCTTTTATTGTCCCCAGCACAAGGTGCACCTGTGTAATGATCATGCTGTTTAATCAGCTTCTTGATATGCCACACCTGTCAGGTGGATGGATTATCTTGGCAAAGGAGAAATGCTCACTAACAGGGATGTAAACACATTTGTCCACAACATTTGAGAGAAATCAGCTTTTTGTGAGTATGTAACATTTCTGGGATATTTTATTTCAGGTCATGAAACATACATATACACATGTTTACACTTTGTGTTAATGTCTTTGCTCAGTATATAACTTCATTGTTTTTTAAATGCTCCACACATTCAATATTTCTAAAACCCTCCCCCACTGCTGCCCTTCTCTAGGTGATGTGTTCTCTAGGTGATGTGTTCTCTATGTGATGTGTTCTCTAAATTATGTGTTCTCTAAGTTATGTGTTCTCTAGGTGATGTGTTCTCTATGTGATGTGTTCTCAAGGTGATGTGTTCTCTGTGATGTGTTCTCTATGTGATGTGTTCTCTATGTGATGTGTTCTCTATGTGATGTGTTCTCTATGTGATGTGTTCTCTAGGTGAACTGTTCTCTTTGTCATGTGTTCTCTATGTGATGTGTTCTCTGGGTGATGTGTTCTCTATGTGATGTGTTCTCTATGTGATGTATTATCTATGTGATCTGTTCTCTATGTGATGTATTATCTATATGATGTGTTCTCTATGTGATGTGTTCTCTATGTGATGTGTTCTCTAGGTGATGTGTTCTCAAGGTGATGTGTTCTCTAGGTGATGTGTTCTCTAGTTGATGTGTTCTCTATGTGATGTGTTCTCTATGTGATGTGTTCTCTATGTGATGTGTTCTCTAGATCAGCCTTTCTTATAATATGGGTTGTGACCCAAAGGGGTTGGCGGCCTGTTAATGGTGGGTCGCGACGTGTCACAGTAAATTCATGATTATTTCATGAATTACTGGAATTGATTTGGCCAAGTGCAAATGTTCATTACGCTGTCTGTTCATTACGCTGTCTGTTTTGCAATGGTGTCAGTTTGGCAGCTGCGTGAGTGGAAGGGAAAGGCCTTGTGTGCTTCGCGGTTTACCTGATCCGTTTTCTACAGTTTTCTTGAAGATCACTCCGTGACCCACACGCTGCAGCGCTGTCGTTCAGCAGCAGATGATGCGCTGTCAGCCAATGACGTGTCGTTCCCACTCGTCATCACTCTCCGCCGGTCATCAAATGGAGAAAAGCGACAAGTTCTGAAACGCAAATACAGCGATGAGTTTCTCTCTCTTTCTCTCTCTCTGGGTTTCATTCAAACTTTGAGAAATAACGAGGAGCGCCTCACAAAGTCTTTTGTGCGCGGGAAGTGCTTAGTAATGAATCTCTCAAAACAAACAAACGAAAATAACACATTCTGACCAAACATCCACAGCGTGATGGTAAACTCAGGGAGTTCTTTCAGAACAGGGCAGAATGCTTTCAGGAAACAGTGCTTCGACAGTGGAAAATGAAGTCAGCTGGCAAGGCATTGCTGTCAGTTTATAACAGATGATGATGAGCAGAAATATGGGAGTAATTACTAACTCTTTTGTTATTTTTGTTGTTTGTTTTTTTCACCTTTATTTAACCAGGTAGGCCAGTTCAGAACAAGTTCTCATTTACAACTGCGACCTGGCCAAGATAAAGCAAAGCATTGCGACAAAAACAACAACACATAGTTACACATAAACAAACATACAGTCAATAACACAATATAAAAATCTATGTTCAGTGTGTGCAAATGTAGAAGAGTAAGGCAATAAATAGGCCATGGAGGCAAAATAATTATAATTTAGCATTAACACTGGAGTGATAGATGTGCAGATGATGATGTGCAAGTAGAGATACTGGGATGCAAAAGAGCAAGAGGATAAGTAACAATATGGGGATGAGGTAGTTGGTTGTGCTATTTACAGATTGGCTGTGTACAGGTACAGTGATCGGTGAGCTGCTCTGACAGCTGATGCTTAAAGTTAGAGAGGGAGATATAAGACTCCAGCTTCAGCGATTTTTGCAATTCATTCCAGTCATTGGCAACAGAGAACTGGAAGGAAAGGCGGCCAAAGGAGGTGTTGGCTTTGGGAATGACCAGTGAAATATACCTGCTGGAGCACGTGCTACGGATGGGTGTTACTATGGTGACCAGTGAGCTGAGATAAGGCGGGGCTTTACCTAGCAAAGACTTATAGATGACCTGGAGCCAGCGGGTTTGACGACGAATATGTAGAGGGCCAACTCTCATAGTAGTAGATGTGACTTTCTCTTTCAAATAATCCCCCGGCCTTGTACACAGCTATTAGTTAGATTGCTAATATTAGCCAAAGTAAGCCAGCTAGCTACTGATAGCAGTACAAATGAAGATAGCATGATCAGGCCTACTGTACATCTTACTGTAGAAAGGATCAGGCCTACTGTACATCTTACTGTAGAAATGATCAGGCCTACTGTACATCTTACTGTAGAAATGATCAGGCCTACTGTACATCTTACTGTAAAAAGGATTGTTGAAAACAAGTCTAGGTTGGAACTGTTGCTGTTAAAATACAAGTAATCATTTTTATTCTGAACTGGAATAAAGTGTTTGAAGCAAGATGCTTTTTGAGGCAAACACAGTTCTGGGTTGTTCATCTACAACAGGAAGTGGTCTCCTGCCTGACTGAGAACCCACTCACACAGTTCTGGGTTGATCATCAACAACAGGAAGTGGTCTCCTGCCTGACTGAGAACCCACTCACACAGTTCTGGGTTGTTCCATCTACAACAGGAAGTGGTCTCCTGCCTGACTGAGAAAGCAGTAGAAGTTCTGGTCCAGTTTGGCACCACGTACCCATGTGAGTCAGAGTTCTCAACTCTGGTGTACTTAAAAAACACCGATACACACACACACACACACACATGTAACAGTGTAGCTTCCGTCCCTCTCTTCGCCCCAACCTGGGCTCGAACCAGGGACCCTCTGCACACATCAACAACTGACACCCCACGAAGGATCGTTACCCATCGCGCCACAAAAGCCGCGGCCCTTGCAACGCAAGGGGAAACCCTACTTCAAGTCTCAGAGCGAGTGACGTCACTGATTGAAACGCTATTAGCGCACCACCGCTAACTAACTAGCCATTTCACATCGGTTACACATACACACATACATACACACACACACATACACACACACACACAGATACACACACACACACACACATACACACACACACACACACACACACACACACAGATACATACATACAGTACCAGTCAAAAGTTTGGACACACCTACTCATTGTGTTCTATATTTGAGATTCATCAAATTAGCCACCCTTTTTTCTTGATGACGGCTTTGCACACTATTTGTATTCTCTCAACCAGCGCCATGAGGTAGTCACCTGGAATGCATTTTAATTAACAGGTGTGCCTTGTTAAAAGTTAATTTGTGGAATTTCTTTCCTTCTTAATGCATTTGAGCCAATCAGTTGTGTTGTGACAAGGTAGGTAGGAGTGGTATACAGAAGATAGCCCTATTTGGTAAAATACCAAGTCCATATTATGGCAAGAACAGCTCAAATAAGCAAAGAGAAACGACAGTCCATCATTACTTTAAGACATGAAGGTCAGTCAATCCGGAAAATTTCAAAAACTTTGAAAGTTTCTTCAAGTGCAGTCGCAAAAACCATCAAGCACTATGATGAAACTGGCTCTCATGATGACCGCCACAGGAAAGGAAGACCCAGAGTTACCTCTGCTGCAGAGGATAAGTTATTTTGAGTTACCAGCATCAGAAATCGGCAATTAACTGCACCTCAGGTTGCACCTCACAGAGTTCAAGTAACAGACACATCTCAACATCAACTGTTCAGAGGAGACTGTGTGAATCAGGCCTTTATGGTCAAAATAATGCAAAGAAACCACTACTAAAGGACACCAATAAGAAGAAGAGACTTGCTTGGGCCAAGAAACACAAGCAATGGACATTAGACTGGTGGAAATCTGTCCTTTGGTTTGATGAGTCCAAATTTGGCATTTTTGGTTCCAACCGCCGTGTCTTTGTGAGACACAAAGTAGGTGAACAGATGATCTCTGCATGTGTGTTTCCCACCGTGAAGCATGGAGGAGGAGGTGTGATGGTGCTTTGCTGGTGACACTGTCAGTGATTTATTTAGAACTCAAGTCACACTAAACCAGCATGGGTACTACAGCATTCTGCAGTGATACACCATCCCATCTGGTTTGAGCTTAGTGGGACTGTCATTTGTTTTTCAACAGGACAATGACCCAACAGACCTTCAGGCTGTGTAAGGGCTATTTGACCAAGAAGGAGAGTGATGGAGTGCTGCATCAGATGACCTGGCCTCCACAATCACCCGACCTCAACCCAATTGAGATGGTTTGGGATGAGTTGGAAAAGCATTCCAGGTGATTACCTCATGAAGCTGGTTGAGAGAATGTAAAGCTGTCATCAAGGCAAAGGGTGGCTACTTTGAAGAATCTAAAATATATTTGGATTTGTTTAACATGTTTTTGGTTACTACATGATTATGTCATAGTGTTGATGTCTACACGATAATTCTACAATCTAGATAATAGTGAAAATAAAGAAAAACCCTTTAATGAGTCGGTGTGTCCAAACTTTTGACTGGTACTGTACATACACACATACACACACACACACTCTCTCTCTCACACACACTCTCTCTCTCACACACATACATATACACACATATACACACACATACACACACGTATGAGTGATGTGGACATTCCTGAAAAACAGTGTTCCTTGAAAAAGAAAAATACCTTACAAAGATAATTTAATTTCTAAAAGTGATGTGTTCGTTTTGTTTTCACCTCTTCAGATTCTAGATGAACTATACTGATTGTACAGTTTTCCAATTTAATAATGTGAATTTATATTTTAGTGTATAGATGGGTTGTATGTTTAGCAACAAAACCAATGTGTGTGCAACTATTGGGCAAAACAGACTAGGGATGCTTAGATTGTTGACAAGATGTAAACTATATTTGATTTCCAAATGTTTTGTCACGATTGTCGTAAGGAGCGGACCAAAACGCAGCGGGAAAATGTATACTCATCTTCTTTTATTATTTAAAGAAGGAAAAACAAAATAAACACGTATACAACACAGACGACTCCAAACAGTCCCGTCAGGTGCAACAAACACTAAACCAGGAAATAACTACCCACAAACCCCCATAGAACAAACACCCCTATAAATAGGACCTTCAATCAGAGGCAACGAGAAGCAGCTGCCTCCAATTGAAGGTCAACCCAATAAACACCGCATAGAAATAGACCAACTAGAAATAACATAGAAATACACTAACATAGAACATAACCCAAACAACCCCGAAACACATTAAACAAACACTCCCTGCCACGCCCTGACCAAACTACAATGACAAACAGCCCCTTTACTGGTCAGGACGTGACATGTTTATTGAAAACATAAATACATTTGCACAATGACCACTTGTCTCTTGAATATGTCATTACGCTTGCTGGTCAGCTAACTACAGCATTTTTTTTGTTGCCATATTAGCATTGACATGAAATCAGTCAAAACATCTCCAAATAAGACATGGTATCAATAAAAAAAGATACAACGAACTGAAACGAACCACCTGTGATTCCTCACATGGCAGCTTCCTGTCATTGTTGCAAGATATCTGATTGGTTAGAATCCTAACAACGTTCCCTTACTCATTGTTGCTAGATATCTGATTGGTTAGAATCATAACAACGTTCCCTTACTCATTGTTGCTAGATATCTGATTGGTTAGAATCATAACAACGTTCCCTTACTCATTGTTGCTAGATATCTGATTGGTTAGAATCATAACAACGTTCCCTTACTCATTGTTGCTAGATATCTGATTGGTTAGAATCATAACAACGTTCCCTTACTCATTGTTGCTAGATATCTGATTGGTAAGAATCATAACAACGTTCCCTTACTCATTGTTGCTAGATATCTGATTGGTTAGAATCATAACAACGTTCCCTTACTCATTGTTGCTAGATATCTGATTGGTTAGAATCATAACAACGTTCCCTTACTCATATTTTTGTGTAATGTCGTCAGCCAGCTCATCTATACATGTTATTGGTGAAGTATGCCACACCACCTTTCAAATAATTCCTGTTTTGCATCACTTCAACCACAAGATGGCAGCGATCATTACCATACCTATTACACTTGTAAAAGGCTTTCAAAAAAATATACTTCTCCTACATAATAATCAACTGAATAGTGAACTGGGTGCAACTCTCCAGTATAGAAAGACAATTCCCTTATCCCTGATACCAATATCAAGTCGTTGTACATGTATTGTAAAATATCAGTATTATTATGATGATAGACAAGGCTCCCATACCCCAGTATTATTATGATGATAGACAAGGCTCCCATACCCCAGTATTATTATGATGATAGACAAGGCTCCCATACCCCAGTATTATTATGATAATAGACAAGGCTCCCATACCCCAGTATTATTATGATGAAAGACAAGGCTCCCATACCCCTGATAGACAAGGCTCCCATACCCCAGTATTATTATGATGATAGACAAGGCTCCCATACCCCAGTATTATTATGATAATAGACAAGGCTCCCATACCCCAATATTATTATGATAATAGACAAGGCTCCCATACCCCGATATTATTATGATAATAGACAAGGCTCCCATACCCCAGTATTATTATGATAATAGACAAGGCTCCCATACCCCAGTATTATTATGATGATAGACAAGGCTCCCATACCCCAGTATTATTATGATAATAGACAAGGCTCCCATACCCCAGTATTATTATGATAATAGACAAGGCTCCCATACCCCAGTATTATTATGATAATAGACAAGGCTCCCATACCCCAGTATTATTATGGTCAGTTACTGATGTGTGTTACTGCATGCACGTGCGTGTGTGTGTGTGTGTGTGTGTGTGTGTGTGTGTGTGTGTGTGTGTGTGTGTGTGTGTGTGTGTGTGTGTGTGTGCAAAACAAGGCTACTCAGTGGGAAACCCATGTATTCTGGTGTCCCTTGCTCATCATCTCAGCACTAGGCTTCCGTCCAAGTGGATATTGATCTTGGCTGGTCGTAGGGTTGCTGCAGACATATTTCAGTGTTGAAGGATTTACAGCCTTGGTCATGGTGCTTTAATCATCCAGTAGGCTCCTCTATCCAAGGACCTTGGTTATTCCAGTAGGCTCCTCTATCCAATGACCTTGGTTATTCCAGTAGGCTCCTCTATCCATGGACCTTGGTTATTCCAGTAGGCTCCTCTATCCAATGACCTTGGTTATTCCAGTAGGCTCCTCTATCCATGGACCTTGGTTATTCCAGTAGGCTCCTCTATCCATGGACCTTGGTTATTCCAGTAGGCTCCTCTATCCATGGACCTTGGTTATTCCAGTAGGCTCCTCTATCCAATGACCTTGGTTATTCCAGTAGGCTCCTCTATCCATGGACCTTGGTTATTCCAGTAGGCTCCTCTATCCATGGACCTTGGTTATTCCAGTTGGCTCCTCTATCCATGGACCCTGGTTATTCCAGTAGGCTCCTCTATCCATGGACCTTGGTTGGACGTGGAGTTGTAGCAACACAACCACATAATTTCTTAGTAAATATCATGTAATTACCAGTGTAAACTACTGTGAAATAAAGTACTACCAGTCTGTTCTCTCCTTCCCTGGGTGGTGAGGTGATGACTGGGCCCAATACAAAGACTACCAGTCTGTTCTCTCCTTCCCTGGGTGGTGAGGTGATGACTGGGCCCAATACAAAGACTACCAGTCTGTTCTCTCCTTCCCTGGGTGGTGAGGTGATGACTGGGCCCAATACAAAGACTACATGGTAGAGCTAAACACAGCTAGCTGAACATGGGTCACTGTAAGACTCCGTTTGTGTTCTAAAAAATCCAACATGATGGCTGGTATAACAGTGTAGACGTGGCTCGTTCTGGGTAGCATCCACCCATATCTGCATCCCAAATGGCGCCCTATTCCCTATATAGTGCACTTCTTTGACCCGGGGAAGACATGCTGTTTGTTTTTCCAGTAGATTCAACCGGTTCTGAGAGGTGGAGAGTTGTCCTGGTAGCTAGTCAGTCCTGAAGCTCAGGATGAATGGGTGTAGTACTGAGACAGGGAGGGCCATCTGTGTGAGGTTATACAGCTCGGGAGTCCTGGTTTAAAGGTAGGGTATATGATTACATGGAGTGTCCACAAACACACACACACCATGGTTCCAAGATGAGGTAGAGCATGCAGTATGATTCCATTCAAGTCAGGGCTGAAGTGGTTAGAGACTGTGTAGACTCTTCATGATACAAACCCCTCCCCAGTCCATGTCTCCACCTCATAAAACTTCATGCCAATTTGAAGCTGCAGTATGCTGATTTGGTTTCTGTTTTATATCCACCTGAATATAGTCATGCCGGTCAATAGAGTAGAAAAATACCAGTAATATCTTCGTTTACGTAACTTAAAATCCTTAAAACTACCCTTAGTGTACTGTCTTTTTCCTTGACGTTGCTTTAGTGTTCTTGCTAAATTGCAATTTTCTTTTTCCAAGGAGCATGACGTGTAAAGATTTAATCCCATAGCGGGATGAGAGATGTAGCCCAATGTTAGGAAGATTTTGAGAGAGAAAGAGAGAGAGAGAGAGAAGAGGGGAGAGAGAGAGAGAGAGGGAGAGAGAGAGAGGGAGAGAGAGAGAGAGAAGAGGGGAGAGAGAGAGAAGAGGGGAGAGAGAGAGAGAGGGGGAGAGAGAGAGAGGGGGAGAGAGAGTGTGTGTGAGAGAGAGAAAGAGGAGAGAGGAGAGGGGAGAGAGAGTGTGAGAGAGAGAGAGAGAGAGAGAGAGAGAGGAGAGGGGAGAGAGAGTGTGTGTGAGAGAGAGAGAGGAGAGGGGAGAGGGGAGAGAGAGAGAGCGAGAGAGAGAGAGAGAGAGAGAGAGGAGAGGGGAGAGAGAGTGTGTGTGAGAGAGTGAGAGAGAGAAAGAGGAGAGAGGAGAGGGGAGAGAGAGTGTGAGAGAGAGAGAGAGAGAGAGAGAGAGGAGAGGGGAGAGAGAGTGTGGAGAGAGAGAGAGAGAGAGAGAGGAGAGAGGGGAGAGAGAGTGTGTGTGAGAGAGAGAGAGAGAGAGGAGAGAGGAGAGGGGAGAGAGAGAGAGAGCGAGAGAGAGAGAGAGAGAGAGAGAGGAGATGGGAGAGAGAGTGTGTGTGAGAGAGAGGGAGAGAGAGAATTGTCATTCAACTAGAAATTATTTTGCTGAGGCATCTTACCTCAAAAGAAGTCTGTGGAACTACTTACACAAACCTACAATGTTTTCAACTTACAGAGCCTTCAGAGAGTATTCATACCTTTTTACTTTCCCCACATTTTGTTGTGTTACAGCCTGAATTTAAAATGGATGAAATATAGATTTAATACCCCATAATGTCAAAGTGGCATTATGTTTTTAGGAATGTAAAAACTCATAAATGTAATTTAAATAAAAAAAGTGTTGGTCCCAGTCGAGCAGTGAATTTCAAACCACAAAGACCAGGAAGGTCTTCCAACGCTTAGCAAAGTCGGGCACCTATTGGTAGATGGGTAAAAAAATAAAAATATAATAATTGAATATCGTTTTGAGCATGGTTATGTTATTAATTACACTTTGGATGTTGTATCAATACACCCAGTCACTACAAAGATAGAGGTGTCCTTCCTAACTAAGTTGCCGGAGAGGAAGGAAACCGCTCAGTGATTTCACCATGAGGCCAGTGGTGACAGTAACACAGTGTAATGGCTGTGATAGGAGAAAACTGAGGATGGATCAACAACATTGTATTTACACCACAATACTAACCTAAATGACTGAGTGAAAAGAAGGAAGTCTGTACAGAATACAAATATTCCAAAACATGCATTCGGTTTGCAAAAAGTCACTAAAAGTAAAACTTCAAAAAATGTGGCAAAGAAATTAACTTTATATCCTGAATACAAAGTGTTATGTTTAGTGCAAATCCAACACATCACATCACTGAGTACAACTCTTCATATTTTTAAGTATGGTGGTGGCTGCATCATGTTATGGGTATGCTTGTCATCTACAAGGACTAGGGATTTCTTTAGGATAAAAATAAACGGAATAGAGCTAAGAACAGGCAAAATCCTAGAGGGAAACCTGGTTCAGTCTGCTTTCCAACAGACACTGGGAGACAAATTCAGCTTTCAGCAGGACAATAACCTAAAACACAAGGACCAAATCTACACTGGAGTTGCTTACCAAGATTGAATGTTGAATGTTAATGGGTGGTCTAGTTACAGATTTGTCTTAAATCAGCTGGAAAATCTATTGCAAGACTTGAAAATTGCTGTCTAGCAATGATCAACAACCAACTTGACAGAGCTTGAAGAATAAAAAAAAATTATGACGGGTAAACGTACAATCCAGGAGTGGAAAGCTCTTAGATACTTACCCAGAAAGACTCACAGCTGTAATCACTGACAAAGATGATTCTAACATGTATTGACTCAGAGGGTGTGAATACTTATGTAAATTATATATTTCTGTATTTCATTATCAATAAATGTGCCAAAAAAATTGAAAATAATATTTTCACTTTGTCATTATAGGTTATTGTGTGTAGATGGGTGAGAAAGAAATATCTTTATTCCATTTGGAATTCAGGCTGTAACATAACACAATGTCACGACCATCTTCATCATCCGATGATATAGCGAAATCGTCGTCTGAAAATGTGGACCAATACGCAGTAGAGTTGGTGTTCATTTTCTTAATTGATTAAAGAACGTTGAACACGAGAAAACAAGAAAACAATAAGCATGACGAATGACAGTTTTGCAGGCTCACCAACGCAGTGCAAAAACAATCTCCCACAAATACACAGACAAACACACCCAACTAATATAGGACTTCCAATCAAAGGCAACACCAAACAGCTGCCTTCAATTGGAAGTCCACCCCAATTAACTCAACATAGAAACACACTTACTAGACTACACATAGAAATACATAAACATAGACCATAACTCAAAACCCGGAAATAATAAATCAAACGCCCTCCTAACTAACACACCACCCTGAACCACATAAAACAAATACCCTCTGCCACGTCCTGACCAAACTATAATAACAATTAACCCTTATACTGGCCAGGACGTGACACACAATGTGGAATAAATCAAGGGGTATGAATACTTTCTGAAGGCACTGTACATCCTAGCAAACCGAGAACATTCCCAGGACATTAGATTCCCATTAAGTTCTAGTTAGGTTTGTATCTAACAGTAGGATGATAACATCCCAAAATCATTCAGAGAATGTTTTTGATTAAAAAAAAATCTATTTATTTATCAAAATAATTTTAAAATTAAATATCCATGTAAAGTTCTCCTAACAGTCACTAAAATGTTCACAACATCTCTAACAACCACCATAGAACACTACCCCAAAAGTTTGTAAGTTTGCATGAAACATTCGCCTGATGTTGCAAGAACTTTCCTATAACACATTTAATCTGTTCTTTAAAGGGTTCCAGGAACTTTCATTAGTCTGCTGGGAACATTGTGGTGACATCACAAAGGATATGTTCCCAAAACATAAGAACTGCCCAGTTGTGCAGATTATTCTATAATGTTTTATTTTAGGGTGCAAACAAAAAAACATTCACCTGATGTTACAAGAACGTACCAATAACATCTACTTTTTAATGGTTCACAGAACATGCAATTAGGTTGTGGGAACAGCTTTGGTACATTGCAAGAGATAGCTTCCCAAAACACAACATATGCTTAGTGGTGATGACATTCATATATTCATGTTTAAATTAAATTGAACAAGACATTCCCTTAATGTTGTAAGAATTAAATGTCAGTTTTTTTTATGACGTTCATTGCATATTTGTTTTAGATTTAACATATTATTCCAATGATGTTCACGTAATATACAATGTCTGTTGTCTTGCACTTTAGGTCCTTTCGACTGTGCGGCAGGTGAAGTCAAGTATCTCTCTGACTCTTCTTTGTCACTCTCTGTCTGCAGGCTCTGTGAGTTACATGGCCTTGGTATCAAGTGTTTAATTTAGTGTTGTTCTGTAAGCATACATGCTAACCTAATTCCATTGTATCAACCCTTGGCACACGACTGGTCTAAGACTAAGAGTAGTGCTTTTGCATGGCCACGCAGTCGTGGGTGAACAGGGAGTATAGGAGAGGACTGAGAACGCACCCTTGTGGGGCCCCAGTGTTGAGGATCAGCGGGGTGATGTTGTTTCCTACCTTCCCCACCTGGGGACGGCCTGTCAGAAAGTCCAGGACCCAGTTGCACAGGGCGGGGTCAAGACCCAGGGCCTCCAGCTTAATGATGAGTTTGGAGGTTACTATGGTGTTGAATGCTGAGCTGTAGTCAATGAACAGCATTCTTACATAGGTATTCCTCTTGTCCAGGTGGGATAGGGCAGTGTGCAGTGTGATGGCGATTGCATCGTCTGTGGACCTATTGGGGTGGTAAGCAAATTGAAGTGGGTCTAGGGTGGCAGGTAAGGTGGAGGTGATATGATCCTTGACTAGTCTCTCAAAGCACTTCATGATGACAGAAGTGAGTGCTACGGGGCGATAGTCATTTAGTTCAGTTACCGTTGGCTTTCTTGGGTACAGGAACATCTTGAAGCGTGTGGGAACAGCAGACTGGGTTAGGGAGAGATTGAATGTGTCCGTAAACACACCAGCCAGCTGGTCTGCACCTGCTCTGAGGGCGCGGCTAGGGATGCCGTCTGGGCCGGCAGCCTTGCGAGGGTTAACACAGTCTTTGGTAGTGGGCCGTGTTGATGGCACTGTATTGTCCTCAAAGCGCGCAAAGAAGTTGTTTAAAAAAATCTTAGGGATCGGTGTCCCACTTGTTTGATTGCCTTGCGGAGGGAATAGCTACACTGTTTGTATTCGGTCATGTTTCCAGTCGCCTTGCCATGATTAAATGCGGTGGCTCGCGCTTTCAGTTTTGCGTGAATGCTGCCTTCAATCCACAGTTTCTTGGTTAGGGAAGGTTTTAATAGTCACAGTGGGTACAACATCTCCAATGCACTTCCTAATAAACTCACTCACCGAGTCAGCGTATACGTCAATGTTATTATCTGATGCTACCCGGAACATATCCCAGTCCACGTGATTGAAGCACTCTTGAAGCGTGGAATCCGATTGATCAGACCAGCGTTGGATAGACCTAAGCACAGGCTTAGGTCTATCTGTTTTAGTTTCTGCCTATAGGAGGGGAGCAACAAGATGGAGTCGTGGTCAGATTTGCCAGAAGGGAGGGCGGGGGAGGGCCTTGTATGCATTGCGTAAGTAAGAGTAGCGGTGGTCCAATATTTTGCTCAAGCGGGTACTACAATCAATGTGCAGGTAGAATTTAGGAAGCCTTGTTCTCAAATTTGCTTTGTTAAAATCTCCAGCTACAATAAATGCATCCTCAGGATATGTGGTTTCCAGTTTACATAGAGTCCAGTGAAGTTCTTTCAGGGCCGTCGAGGTGTCTGCTTGGGGGGGGGGGATATACACGGCTGTGACTATAATCGAAGAGAATTCTCTTGGGAGATAATGCGGTCGGCATTTGATGGTAAGGAATTTTAGGTCAGGTGAGCAAAAGGACTTGAGTTCCTGTATGTTAATCATGAGGCATACACCCCCACCCTTCTTCTTACCAGAGAGATGTTTGTTTCTGTCGGCGGACTATAAAGTGTGTCCCTTAACTTACTATTCTGTCCATGCCAGGTCGCCCTTTCCCCAAACTCCCAAATTCATTACGCTTCCCTTGAGGTAATTCACTGTACTTCCTTCCTATACTGTCTTTGTGCCCTCTGCTAACCTAAACCCATGTGATTAACCTGCCCATGCTTTTCTATGCACATCTGTCTCTCTGTCTAACCACTGATTGATTTGCTCATGTCTGTCTTGACTTCTCAGCACCTCCTCCACCCCATCCCACCCACCCAGGTACCTTAAACAACCACCAATCATCTAGCATGCCTGGGTTCAGCACACGCACACGCGCTCATGCACACACACACACACACACACACATTTTCTACTCATACATAATAACTCTCTTCCTGGTCCTCTTTCAGGCCTTCCAGAGAGTACGATAGTCTGCTTGGCCTGGTATTGAGTTGGCCAGGGCCCACAGTGTGTGTGTGTGTGTGTGTGTGTGTGTGTGTGTGTGTGTGTGTGTGTGTGTGTGTGTGTGTGTGTGTGTGTGTGTGTGTGTGTGTGTGTGTGTGTGTGTGTGTGTGTGCGTGTGCGTGTGCGTGTCTGTGTGTGCGTGCGTACTACTCTCCCAGCTGGCTGTATATCTGCTGAGGAACTGTTGCATCTGCCCAACAGATCAAAACATTTATGGCATCATGTTTCCTTTCCTTTTCTACATACTTCCCTCGTCTGACAGAATGTTTAAACTGTGAAAGCTGACAATGTTTAAACTGTGAAAGCTGACAGAATGTTTAAACTGTGAAAGCTGACAGAATGTTTAAACTGTGAAAGCTGACAGAATGTTTAAACTGTGAAAGCTGACAGAATGTTTAAACTGTGAAAGCTGTCAGGCAAAGGTTCTCTCATTCTCTCTCGTTCTCAATCTCTTTCCCGCTCTGCATCTCATTCTCTTTCATACTAGCTCACATCTTCCATCTCGCACTCTCCTCCTCCTCCCTCACTTTCTTTCCCTCCTCTTTGTCATCCTCCCTTCCTCCTCTTCCCTTCTTTTCCACCCTCTCCCTACCTATCTTATCCTCCCTCTACCCCTCACTCCCTCTCCCTCCCTCCCTCCCTCCCTCCCTCCCTCCCTCCCTCCCTCTCTTCCATCCTCTCTCCCTTCTTCTCTCTCACAGATGTCAATGGTTTCGTGGGACAAAAAGAAGGAGCAGGGCCCCCTGAAAACGTTTTGGTTGCCTCTCTGTTTGTGTAGATGGGGATTGACACGGCCAAAGTCAACGTTTTCTTATTAGGATTCAGTTGTAGCTCTGCCTTGTTTTCTCTCCTTCCTCCCAGGTCTTTGATATTGCAGGATGTGACTCTGAGATCTCAGAGTTGAAATGGAAACAGAGAATCAAAGAGAAAGGATGAGCTTGGATTTCCCCTGGGTTGCTTCTCTAATCAATGTCAGCCATGAGAACAGACAGACAGGACAGAGATAGACAGAGAGATAGAGGAGAAATCGGAGAAGGCTTGGGAACATGGGTGGAGTAGTAGTAGTAGTAAGTTAGTCTTGGAGAAGTAAGTGTTGTCTGAGCCAGAATAGAGTGGAATAGACCTGTCAGGAAACCCACAGGACACAGTCCAATACAAGCCAAAAGAGTGGTTTTTATTACAGAATACACACAAGTAAGAAGCTCAATTCAATTCCATCATCATTATTAATACTAAGAATTTAAATAGAGTCAGTGTTGATTGAAAAAATTCATAATGTAAATTAATTTCCTACTTCTGTGATATTGGTCTTGGTCTTTAGAATCTCAGTTGGTGTTGTTGACAAGTTTTAGGTTTCTCTCTCTCTCTCTCTCTCTCTCTCTCTCTCTCTCTCTCTATATATATATATATATATATATATATATATATAGGGACTAGCATAAGAGCAGTGTTAAGAAAAAAAAAATATATATATATATATATTTCCTTAACACTGCTGTTAGTCCCTATATATATAGTGGCTGGTATGGTAATGTAGAGTGGTTGGTATGGTAATGTAGAGTGGTTGGTATGCTAATGTAGAGTGGTTGGTATGGTAATGTAGAGTGGTTGGTATGGTAATGTAGAGTGGTTGGTATGGTAATGTAGAGTGGTTGGTATGGTAATGTAAAGTGGTTGGTATGGTAGAGTGGCTGGTATGGTATGGTAGAGTGGTTGGTATGGTAATGTAGAGTGGTTGGTATGGTAATGTAGAGTGGTTGGTATGGTAATGTAGAGTGGTTGGTATGGTAATGTGGAGTGGTTGGTATGGTAATGTAGAGTGGTTGGTATGGTAATGTAAAGTGGTTGGTATGGTAGAGTGGCTGGTATGGTATGGTAGAGTGGTTGGTATGGTATGGTAGAGTGGCTGGTATGGTCATTTAGTGTGGTTGGTGTTAAGGAAATATAGTGTTAAGGAAATAAATATATTGTTAAGAAAATATATATATATATATATACTGCTCAAAAAAATAAAGGGAACACTTAACAACACATCCTAGATCTGAATGAAAGAAATAATCTTATTAAATACTTTTTTCTTTACATAGTTGAATGTGCTGACAACAAAATCACACAAAAATAATCAATGGAAATCCAATTTATCAACCCATGGAGGTCTGGATTTGGAGTCACACTCAAAATTAAAGTGGAAAACCACACTACAGGCTGATCTAACTTTGATGTAATGTCCTTAAAACAAGTCAAAATGAGGCTCAGTAGTGTGTGTGGCCTCCACGTGCCTGTATGACCTCCCTACAACGCCTGGGCATGCTCCTGATGAGGTGGCGGATGGTCTCCTGAGGGATCTCCTCCCAGACCTGGACTAAAGCATCCGCCAACTCCTGGACAGTCTGTGGTGTTGGTGGATGGAGCGAGACATGATGTCCCAGATGTGCTCAATTGGATTCAGGTCTGGGGAACGGGCGGGCCAGTCCATAGCATCAATGCCTTCATCTTGCAGGAACTGCTGACACACTCCAGCCACATGAGGTCTAGCATTGTCTTGCATTAGGAGGAACCCAGGGCCAACCGCACCAGCATATGGTCTCACAAGGGGTCTGAGGATCTCATCTCGGTACCTAATGGCAGTCAGGCTACCTCTGGCGAGCACATGGAGGGCTGTGCGGCCCCCCAAAGAAATGCCACCCCACACCATGACTGACCCACCGCCAAACCGGTCATGCTGGAGGATGTTGCAGGCAGCAGAACGTTCTCCACGGCGTCTCCAGACTCTGTCACGTCTGTCACGTGCTCAGTGTGAACCTGCTTTCATCTGTGAAGAGCACAGGGCGCCAGTGGCGAATTTGCCAATCTTGGTGTTCTCTGGCAAATGCCAAACGTCCTGCACGGTGTTGGGCTGTAAGCACAACCCCCACCTGTGGACGTCGGGCCCTCATACCACCCTCATGGAGTCTGTTTCTGACCGTTTGAGCAGACACATGCACATTTGTGACCTGCTGGAGGTCATTTTGCAGGGCTCTGGCAGTGCTCCTCCTGCTCCTCCTTGCACAAAGGCGGAGGTAGCGGTCCTGCTGCTGGGTTGTTGCCCTCCTACGGCCTCCTCCACGTCTCCTGATGTACTGGCCTGTCTCCTGGTAGCGCCTCCATGCTCTGGACACTACACTGACAGACACAGCAAACCTTCTTGCCACAGCTCGCATTGATGTGCCATCCTGGATGAGCTGCACTACCTGAGCCACTTGTGTGGGTTGTAGACTCCGTCTCATGCTACCACTAGAGTGAAAGCACCGCCAGCATTCAAAAGTGACCAAAACATCAGCCAGGAAGCATAGGAACTGAGAAGTGGTCTGTGGTCCCCAGCTGCCAAACCACTCCTTTATTGGGGGTGTCTTGCTAATTGCCTATAATTTCCACCTGTTGTCTATTCCATTTGCACAACAGCATGTGAAATGTATTGTCAATCAGTGTTGCTTCCTAAGTGGACAGTTTGATTTCACAGAAGTGTTATTGACTTGGAGTTACATTGTGTTGTTTAAGTGTTCCCTTTATTTTTTTGAGCAGTGTATATTTCCTTAACACTGCTGTTATGCTAGTCCCGTATAGGGACTGATATTGGGCGAGTCTCATACTGCTATACAGCAGGGCTGATATTCTACTAGTCCCATAGGGATTGTGTGATACAGTACTCTCTTCAGTTGCCCCCATAGGAGAACCTTTGAAGTAACTATTTTTCCATACACGTAGAACATTTTTGCTCCCAGGTAGAACCCGGTTCTACATGGAACTCAAGAGGGTTCTCCTATGGGGACAGCCGAAGAACCCTTTCAGAGGGTTCTACATGGAACCCGAGATGGTTCTACTATCGGGACAGCCGGAGAACCCTTTCAGAGGGTTCTACATGGAACCCGAGAGGGTTCTCCTATGGGGACAGCCGAAGAACCCTTTTGGAACCCGTTTTTATGTTTTGACTGCATTATTCTGTAGGGTTGTTTGGGAGAAAATTAATATCTTAAACTTCGATTGAAAATAAATTCTGAGCTATTTGCCAAGTCAAAATTGTGCAGGCGTTTTCTTGCCAAAATGTTTATTTTTTTTATTTAACCACTATTTCACCAGCCACTCTACATTACCATACCAACCACTCTACATTACCATACCAACCACACTACATTACCATACCAGCCACTCTACATTACCATACCAACCACACTACATTACCATACCAGCCACTCTACATTACCATACCAACCACTCTACATTACCATACCAGCCACTCTACATTACCATACCAACCACTCTACATTACCATACCAACCACACTACATTACCATACCAGCCACTCTACATTACCATACCAACCACTCTACCATACCAACCACTCTACATTACCATACCAACCACTCTACCATACCAACCACTCTACATTACCATACCAACCACTCTACATTACCATACCAACCACTCTACCATACCAACCACTCTACCATACCAACCACTCTACATTACCATACCGACCACTCTACATTACCATACCAACCACTCTACCATACCAACCACTCTACATTACCATACCGACCACTCTACATTACCATACCAACCACTCTACCATACCAACCACTCTACCATACCAACCACTCTACATTACCATACCGACCACTCTACATTACCATACCAACCACTCTACCATACCAACCACTCTACATTACCATACCGACCACTCTACATTACCATACCAACCACACTACATTACCATACCAACCACTCTACATTACCATACCAGCCACTCTACATTACCATACCAGCCACTCTACATTACCATACCAACCACTCTACCATACCAACCACTCTACATTACCATACCGACCACTCTACATTACCATACCAACCACTCTACCATACCAACCACTCTACATTACCATACCGACCACTCTACATTACCATACCAACCACACTACATTACCATACCAACCACACTACATTACCATACCAACCACTCTACATTACTATACCAGCCACTCTACCATACCAACCACGGTACATTACCATACCAACCACACTTCATTACCATACCAACCACACTAAATGACCATACTACCCACTCTACATTACCATACCAGCCACTCTACCATACCAACCACTCTACATTATCATACCAACTACACTACATTACCATACTGACCGCACTAAATCACTATACCAACCGCACAAAATCACCATACCAACCACTGTACATTACCACACCAAACACACTACATTACCACACCAACTACACTACATTACCATACCAACCACTCTACATTACCATACCAACCACACTAAATCACCATACCAACCACACTAAATCACCATACCAACCACACTAAATTACCATACCAACCACACCAAATTACCATACCAACCACACTAAATCACCATACCAACCACTCTACATTACCATACCAACCACACTAAATCACCATACCAACCACTCTACATTACCATACCAACCACAATAAATCACCATACCAACCACACTAAATTACCATACCAACCACACTAAATCACCATACCAACCACACTACATTACCATACCAACCACACTAAATCACCATACCAACCACTCTACATTACCATACCAACCACACTAAATCACCACACCATACCAACCACACTAAATCACCATACCAACCACTCGACATTACCATACCAACCGCACTAAATCACCATACCAACCACACTAAATCCCCATACGAACCACACTAAATCACCATATCAACCGCACTAAATCACCATACAAACCACTCTACATTACCATACCAACCACTCTACATTACCATACCAACCACTCTACATTACCATACAACCACACTAAATCACCATACCAACCACTCTACATTACCATACCAACCGCACTAAATCACCATACCAACCACTCTACATTACCATACCAACCACACTAAATCACCATACCAACCACTCTACATTACCATACCAACCACTCTACATTACCATACAACCACACTAAATCACCATACCAACCACTGTACATTACCATACCAACCGCACTAAATCACCACACCATACCACCCACACTAAATCACCATACCAACCACTCTACATTACCATACCAACCGCACTAAATCACCACGCCATACCAACCACACTAAATGACCATACCAACCACTCTACATTACCATACCAACCACACTAAATTACCATACCAACCACTCGACATTACCATACCAACCACACTAAATGACCATACCAACCACAATAAATCACCATACCAACCACACTAAATTACCATACCAACCACTCTACATTACCATACCAACCACACTAAATCACCACACCATACCAACCACACTAAATGACCATACCAACCACTCTATATTACCATACCCACCACACTAAATGACCATACCAACCACACTAAATGACCATACCAACCACACTAAATCACCACACCATACCAACCACACTAAATTAGCATACCAACCACTCTACATTACCATACCAACCACACTAAATCACCATACCAACCACACTAAATCACCATACCAACCACTCTACATTACCATACCAACCACTCTACATTACCATACCAAACACTCTACATTACCATACCAACCACACTAAATCACCATACCAAACACTCTACATTACCATACCAACCACTCTACATTACCATACCAAACACTCTACATTACCATACCAACCACTCTACATTACCATACCAACCACACTAAATCACCATACCAACCACACTACATTAAAATACATGAGATAATCTTAATGAAAACCAGTATGCACGGACATAATTCCTTTACATATTTATTTACAGTTCATTTTTACAATACAAAAAAAAATGAAATACTTATGCCGTATAAAAAAAGAATAACTTTAAGTATGAATGTAGTATAAGGATATGATTAGACAGAGTGTGAGGGTTTATCTATATACATACAGCTGGTAATGCTCTGATAGAAGAAACACTTACTAAGGCCCATGAAGATGTCTAGTGAACACAGTATGCCAACAGAACCATGCCACACACCCAAACACATTGGCAGTCCAATCTGTCGTAAGGACATACCCGGATACTTCTAATCTGTCACGGTATACACATTTCACTGAACCTACTGTATAAAAATGCTAGAGAATGATGTGTAGGATGTATAGTGCTATGTGTGTTTAGCACCATTGAGAGCTGTATAGTGCTATGTGTGTTTAGCACCATTGAGAGCTGTATAGTGTTGTGTGTTTAGCACCATTGAGAGCTGTATAGTGCTGTGTGTTTAGCACCATTGAGAGCTGTATAGTGCTGTGTGTTTAGCACCATTGAGAGCTGTATAGTGCTGTGTGTTTAGCACCATTGAGAGCTGTATAGTGCTGTGTGTTTAGCACCATTGAGAGCTGTATAGTGCTGTGTGTTTAGCACCATTGAGAGCTGTATAGTGCTGTGTGTTTAGCACCATTGAGAGCTGTATAGTGCTGTGTGTTTAGCACCATTGAGAGCTGTATAGTGTTGTGTGTTTAGCATCATTGAGAGCTGTATAGTGCTGTGTGTTTAGCACCATTGAGAGCTGTATAGTGCTGTGTGTTTAGCACCATTGAGAGCTGTATAGTGCTGTGTGTTTAACACCATTGAGAGCTGTATAGTGCTGTGTGTTTAGCACCATTGAGAGCTGTATAGTGCAGTGTGTTTAGCACCATTGAGAGCTGTATAGTGCTGTGTGTTTAGCACCATTGAAAGCTGTATAGTGCTGTGTGTTTAGCACCATTGAGAGCTGTATAGTGCTGTGTGTTTAGCACCATTGAGAGCTGTATAGTGCTCTGTGTTTAGCAGCATTGAGAGCTGTATAGTGCTGTGTGTTTAGCACCATTGAGAGCTGTATAGTGCTGTGTGTTTAGCACCATTGAGAGCTGTATAGTGCAGTGTGTTTAGCACCATTGAGAGCTGTATAGTGCAGTGTGTTTAGCATGATTTAATTGATTTGAAATTAGCAGCCAGCACTGTGTTACTTTGTCTTTACCTCAGACTTCAAAATGCATCTGAACCACATACTACGAAGTGGAGGTGTCACAAAGAGGCAAAAGGGTAAACATCGCTGGAGACACCTTGCAGGTTAGGAGACAGCGTAGCATTTGCTAGCAAATATATTTACGGTAGCTAATTAATGGTAAATAAGTGAATTGTTTTGCTCCACAGTTAGCCAAGATAATTAGCTAGCCACCTAAAATTGTTTACAGTTAGTTAGCGATCACTTTTTTTGTTGTTGTTGTTGCTAGCGCTGCCGTGTCCATAACCTGTCTCCAAAAATGACAAGGTGTCTCCAGTTGTTTCCGTTGGACCATTGTGAGGTGGTGTGTCCATGATCATCCACTTCCTATGGGTACATGGCCAACGGTAAACCGTAATACTGTATCTTCCTATCAATCAATCCAATTCATCATAGGATAATCGTACAAAAACACAAGTTCTAGTAACAACGTAAAACCACATTAATATACATTCTATGTACACATAATTATATATATATAAAAAGTGCTGCCTTCCAACGTAAATAAGCCCATATATACAAAAATAGCATGTTTTCAGGACTGTCGTACAAATCCTTCAGGGGGGAAAGTCTGTGTTGGGATCAGGGGTCATGATGTTAGCTTGGTGTTAGTCTCCGTCCCAAATGGAACCCTATTCCCTATGTAGTGTACTACATTTGACCAGGGTCCCATAGGGCTACATAGAGAATAGGGCTGTGATTTGAGACTCTATTTGAACCACTGCAGATAGTTTGTGTTGAGGGCTGGGAAGCACATGTTGTTGGAACAGGACCCTCCGTAGCTCGGGGGACAGGCGGAGCACGGGACGCCTACTTTGTAGGGCGCCTCTCCGATCCAGTTCCCCCTGGGAAAACACAAGACAGACGGACACAAAGTTAATATCGGTACACAGTGGTCTGGAGGTTAGGGTTAGCATAAACGCTACATAACTAGCGGATAACTATCTTATAAGGAATGTAGTTAGGGTATAAGCTAGCCAGAGAGATGCCGGGGGGGTAATTAATAACAGAGTGTGGATGACTTCATTTTCAGTAAGACTGTCAGTAGCTACGTTGATAGTGGGCACCATTGTCCCTGTGGAGGAACAGATTTATCTCGAGCAAAAGAGCTTTTCTAAGTCACCAACATTATTTGGTGTGGAAGCCATATTCTCCATTAGTGAGATAAAACAGGACACCATAGTGCTGGTAGTATTATCCCCCCCCCCAGCCAATGAGAAGATAAGAGCTGAGTCACAAGTCCCCAATGGTTTACGAAACGCCTGCCTTTGATTCCGGAATTAAGGAATTAATTATTCTGGAATTCTGGTGAAGCTCTGGAGCATTTGGAATGTAGCCGGTCTTGTGCGCAGTATGTCTGAATCGCTATGCAATCCCAGCAACATGACGGGCAGCGCATTTATCAGTGTGTTTGCTAAAACTCCAATGGACGGAGATGAACCGTACTGTTTGGTAACAGCGAGTTGAGTATTGGCATGCTCTGGAACTAAAGTACAGTATGCCATTGTTTAAAAGGCAATAGGACAATAGAACAAAATACCTTTCTCAAAGATACTGTTATTCCTGAAATGATCAAAGGGGTGACGTTAGAATGAGAAAATGAATACCGTCTACTTACTTGGATGAATAGTTACACACTAAGTATGTTACCCGTTTCCACACATTCCCCCATACGTTCATATTGTGACATGTGTGTACAGCACAGCCAACTTTGTTTGTTGTGGCCCAAACCATCTGTAAAGTAAGAGAGAGACCACAGTAGGAATCATCATTATGTAAAGATCATTTTAAACAGTTACACAGGCCCAGTGTAGTCAGAAATGGGATTTTTCCTGTGTCTTATATTTATACATATTTCCACACTATGAGGTTGGAATAATACTGTGAAATGGTGAAAATTATGACAATGCTCTTTTAGTGTAAGAGCTGTTTGAAAAGGTCGCCTGAAATTTCAGCCTGTTTTGGTGGGATGGTGGTTTTGGCTTTTCACTGTGACATCACCAGGAGGTAAATTAGTTAATAGACCAATAAGAAAGAGAGTTCCAAACCTCTCTGCCAATAACAGCTCATTTTTCAGTTTTCCATTCCCAGACAGCCCGAGCAAAATTTTTGCTTGAGAAATTGCCCTTTGCTAAGAAGCTATTTTTTGTTTATTTTTGACCATTTAAATTGAAAACAAACACGGTAAAGTAAACCAGATATGATGTATTTGATATTGAGATAAAAACAGCTGCATTGGACCTTTAAGAGGTCGCAGTTGTAAATGAGAACTTGTTCTCAACTAGCCTACCTGGTTAAATAAAGGTGGAAATATATCATATAAAGAGATGCACGAGTGACGCAAACATTGATATCGATCAAGTATTAACGGCATTGGGTTAAATCAAGTTATGATTCCCGCCCAGAATGACATGGTACTTTTCCTTGTGTAACAGTGTAGGTTCCGTCCCTCTCTTCGCCCCAACCTGGGCTCGAACCAGGGACCCTCTGCACACATCAACAACTGACACCCCACGAAGCATCGTTACCCATCGCGCCACAAAAGCCACGGCCCTTGCAACGCAAGGGGAAACCCTACTTCAAGTCTCAGAGCGAGTGACGTCACTGATTGAAACGCTATTAGCGCGCACCACCGCTAACTAACTAGCCATTTCACATTGGTTACACTTGTGTCTTCCTACCTGTGTATAATGTGTACACATGGGCCCGTAGCATTTCAGGGGGCACCTGGGGTTGCAGTCCTGGGGGTATGGGAACACGTAATCCTTCACTTCATCATGCCAGGGCTTCACTAACTGGAGAATAGAGCGGTAGCTGAGGAGAGACAAACGCAGACGCTCAGATTAGTACAGAGAGCAGATCTTAAGACTATGTAAGTTATTATTTCTAATTGGTGGCAAAAGATACGAGTCATAGACTAAGGAAATGTTTCCCCAACGTCAGGCCATTCACTCAGCCAGGGGCAGGGCCGTTCTTGTGGGTCGCAGCTGATTCATTTAAAGGCTTGGAGACATGGTCCGTGACCCAAATGGCATTATATTCCCTATGCAACCCCCTTGGAGCTCTGGTCAAACGTAGTACACTACGTAATGAATAGGGTCCCATTTAGGAAGCAGACAGGGTCATGACATTTAGGAAGCAGACAGGGTCATGACGTTTAGGAAGCAGACAGGGTCATGACATTTAGGAAGCAGTAAGGGTCATGACATTTAGGAAGCAGACAGGGTCATGACATTTAGGAAGCAGTAAGGGTCATGACATTTAGGAAGCAGTAAGGGTCATGACATTTAGGAAGCAGACAGGGTCATGACATTTAGGAAGCAGTAAGGGTCATGACATTTAGGAAGCAGTAAGGGTCATGACATTTAGGAAGCAGACAGGGTCACAGGGTCATGACGTTTAGGAAGCAGACAGGGTCACAGGGTCATGACGTTTAGGAAGCAGACAGGGTCACGACATTTAGGAAGCAGACAGGGTCACAGGGTCATGACATTTAGGAAGCAGACAGGGTCACAGGGTCATGATGTTTAGGAAGCAGACAGGGTCACAGGGTCATGACATTTAGGAAGCAGACAGGGTCACAGGGTCATGATGTTTAGGAAGCAGACAGGGTCACAGGGTCATGACGTTTAGGAAGCAGACGGGGTCACAGGGTCATGACATTTAGGAAGCAGACAGGGTCACGACATTTAGGAAGCAGACAGGGTCACAGGGTCATGACATTTAGGAAGCAGACAGGGTCACGACATTTAGGAAGCAGTAAGGGTCACAGGGTCATGATGTTTAGGAAGGTCACAGGGTCATCATTGGAGGCAGAGTCCCAGGATCAGTTTCCCGTCTCCCAGATGCTGAACCTTTAGTCGGTGGAACACCAAACTGACCTGTGGTCAGCATCTAGGGTCAACAGTGAGGGGTCAGAGTTCAGAGGTCACTCACCGTCCGGTCCTGACCGAGAGGTTCTGGCCCAGGAACCTGAGGAGGTGTCGAGGTCCGTGCTCCCAGAGACACGCGTGGGCCCAGTCCTCTGCTGATTTAGACAGGGTCTCGTCCCACATCTACACACACACACACACACACACACACACACACACACACACACACACACACACACACACACACACACATACACACACACACACACACACACACAAACAGGGAACATGAGAAACATGAGATCATGAGTAACATGGACTGAACTGTAGGCATGACTAAGCTAAGAAAAGTATACACATAAAGCCTTGTCTATTCTCCCTGTTCCCATACGTTAAAGCCTTGTCTATTCTCCCTGTTCCCATACGTTAAAGCCTTGTCTATTCTCCCTGTTCCCATACGTTAAAGCCTTGTCTATTCTCCCTGTTCCCATACGTTAAAGCCTTGTCTATTCTCCCTGTTCCCATACGTTAAAGCCTTGTCTATTCTCCCTGTTCCCATACGTTAAAGCCTTGTCTATTCTCCCTGTTCCCATACGTTAAAGCCTTGTCTATTCTCCCTGTTCCCATACGTTAAAGCCTTGTCTATTCTCCCTGTTCCCATACGTTAAAGCCTTGTCTATTCTCCCTGTTCCCATACGTTAAAGCCTTGTCTATTCTCCCTGTTCCCATACGTTAAAGCCTTGTCTATTCTTCCTGTTCCCATATATTGAGAAAATGTTTTTAATAAGAAAATGAAATTTGTCTGCAGCTGGCTATCTATGATCTCTGCAGAAGTCTCTTTATAACCTTTCATTCACGTGAAATTGTTCTGCTTTGTTCTAGGTACTCCAATGCAACAATGTTACATGAGTTTTGATGCAACAGTGACACTTGCTGTCTTCGGTGAGTCAACAGAACTGCTGAAACGGAACACAGAGCCAAAAAGGAATTGGATCAAGGTCAAGTCGAGACAACCTCCTGGATGGTAGTACTACTACTCTCTCTCTCTCGTGGTTCAACCTCCTGGATGGTACTACTCTCTCTCTCACGTGGTTCAACCTCCTGGATGGTAGTACTACTCTCTCTCTCACATGGTTCAACCTCCTGGATGGTAGTACTACTCTCTCTCTCTCGTGGTTCAACCTCCTGGATGGTACTACTCTCTCTCTCACATGGTTCAACCTCCTGGATGGTAGTACTACTCTCTCTCTCTCGTGGTTCAACCTCCTGGATGGTACTACTACTCTCTCTCTCACATGGTTCAACCTCCTGGATGGTAGTACTACTCTCTCTCTCTCGTGGTTCAACCTCCTGGATGGTACTACTCTCTCTCTCACGTGGTTCAACCTCCTGGATGGTACTACTCTCTCTCTCACGTGGTTCAACCTCCTGGATGGTAGTACTACTACTCTCTCTCTCACGTGGTTCAACCTCCTGGATGGTAGTACTACTCTCTCACATGGTTCAACCTCCTGGATGGTAGTACTACTACTCTCTCTCTCACGTGGTTCAACCTCCTGGATGGTAGTACTACTACTCTCTCTCTCACGTGGTTCAACCTCCTGGATGGTAGTACTACTCTCTCTCTCACATGGTTCAACCTCCTGGATGGTACTACTACTCTCTCTCTCACGTGGTTCAACCTCCTGGATGGTAGTACTACTACTCTCTCTCTCACGTGGTTCAACCTCCTGGATGGTAGTACTACTCTCTCTCACGTGGTTTAACCTCCTGGATGGTAGTACTACTCTCTCTCTCACATGGTTCAACCTCCTGGATGGTAGTACTACTCTCTCTCTCGTGGTTCAACCTCCTGGATGGTAGTACTACTCTCTCTCTCACATGGTTCAACCTCCTGGATGGTAGTACTACTCTCTCTCTCACATGGTTCAACCTCCTGGATGGTACTACTACTCTCTCTCTCACGTGGTTCAACCTCCTGGATGGTACTACTACTCTCTCTCGTGGTTCAACCTCCTGGATGGTAGTACTACTACTCTCTCACGTGGTTCAACCTCCTGGATGGTACTACTACTCTCTCACGTGGTTCAACCTCCTGGATGGTAGTACTACTCTCTCTCTCTCACGTGGTTCAACCTCCTGGATGGTAGTACTACTCTCTCTCTTGTGGTTCAACCTCCTGGATGGTAGTACTACTCTCTCTCTCGTGGTTCAACCTCCTGGATGGTAGTACTACTCTCTCTCTCGTGGTTCAACCTCCTGGATGGTAGTACTACTCTCTCTCTCACGTGGTTCAACCTCCTGGATGGCAGTACTACTCTTTCACGTGGTTCAACCTCCTGGATGGTAGTACTACTCTCTCTCTCGTGGTTCAACCTCCTGGATGGTAGTACTACTCTCTCTCTCACGTGGTTTAACCTCCTGGATGGTAGTACTACTCTCTCTCTCACGTGGTTCAACCTCCTGGATGGTAGTACTACTACTCTCTCTCGTGGTTCAACCTCCTGGATGGTAGTACTACTCTCTCTCTCTCGTGGTTCAACCTCCTGGATGGTAGTACTACTCTCTCTCTCACGTGGTTCAACCTCCTGGATGGTCGTACTACTCTCTCTCTCTTACGTGGTTCAACCTCCTGGATGGTAGTACTACTCTCTCTCTCGTGGTTCAACCTCCTGGATGGTAGTACTACTCTCTCTCGTGGTTCAACCTCCTGGATGGTAGTACTACTACTCTCTCGTGGTTCAACCTCCTGGATGGTAGTACTACTCTCTCTCATGGTTCAACCTCCTGGATGGTAGTACTACTCTCTCTCACGTGGTTCAACCTCCTGGATGGTAGTACTACTCTCTCTCTCGTGGTTCAACCTCCTGGATGGTAGTACTACTCTCTCTCACGTGGTTCAACCTCCTGGATGGTAGTACTACTCTCTCTCACGTGGTTCAACCTCCTGGATGGTAGTACTACTCTCTCTCTCTCACGTGGTTCAACCTCCTGGATGGTAGTACTACTCTCTCTCTCTCGTGGTTCAACCTCCTGGATGGTAGTACTACTGTCTCTCGTGGTTCAACCTCCTGGATGGTAGTACTACTCTCTCTCACGTGGTTCAACCTCCTGGATGGTAGTACTACTCTCTCTCTCTCACGTGGTTCAACCTCCTGGATGGTAGTACTACTCTCTCTCTCGTGGTTCAACCTCCTGGATGGTAGTACTACTGTCTCTCGTGGTTCAACCTCCTGGATGGTAGTACTACTCTCTCTCACGTGGTTCAACCTCCTGGATGGTAGTACTACTCTCTCTCTCTCGTGGTTCAACCTCCTGGATGGTACTACTCTCTCTCTCACGTGGTTCAACCTCCTGGATGGTAGTACTACTACTCTCTCTCTCACGTGGTTCAACCTCCTGGATGGTAGTACTACTCTCTCACATGGTTCAACCTCCTGGATGGTACTACTACTCTCTCTCTCACGTGGTTCAACCTCCTGGATGGTAGTACTACTACTCTCTCTCTCACGTGGTTCAACCTCCTGGATGGTAGTACTACTCTCTCTCTCACATGGTTCAACCTCCTGGATGGTACTACTACTCTCTCTCTCACATGGTTCAACCTCCTGGATGGTACTACTACTCTCTCTCGTGGTTCAACCTCCTGGATGGTAGTACTACTACTCTCTCACGTGGTTCAACCTCCTGGATGGTACTACTACTCTCTCACGTGGTTCAACCTCCTGGATGGTAGTACTACTCTCTCTCACGTGGTTCAACCACCTGGATGGTAGTACTACTCTCTCTCACGTGGTTCAACCTCCTGGATGGTAGTACTACTCTCTCTCTCTCGTGGTTCAACCTCCTGGATGGCAGTACTACTCTCTCTCTCACGTGGTTCAACCTCCTGGATGGTAGTACTACTCTCTCTCTCACGTGGTTCAACCTCCTGGATGGCAGTACTACTCTTTCACGTGGTTCAACCTCCTGGATGGTAGTACTACTCTCTCTCTCGTGGTTCAACCTCCTGGATGGTAGTACTACTCTCTCTCTCACGTGGTTTAACCTCCTGGATGGTAGTACTACTCTCTCTCTCACGTGGTTCAACCTCCTGGATGGTAGTACTACTACTCTCTCTCGTGGTTCAACCTCCTGGATGGTAGTACTACTCTCTCTCTCGTGGTTCAACCTCCTGGATGGTAGTACTACTCTCTCTCTCACGTGGTTCAACCTCCTGGATGGTCGTACTACTCTCTCTCTCTTACGTGGTTCAACCTCCTGGATGGTAGTACTACTCTCTCTCGTGGTTCAACCTCCTGGATGGTAGTACTACTCTCTCTCGTGGTTCAACCTCCTGGATGGTAGTACTACTACTCTCTCGTGGTTCAACCTCCTGGATGGTACTACTACTCTCTCTCGTGGTTCAACCTCCTGGATGGTAGTACTACTACTCTCTCTCTCACGTGGTTCAACCTCCTGGATGGTAGTACTACTCTCTCTCATGGTTCAACCTCCTGGATGGTACTACTACTCTCTCACGTGGTTCAACCTCCTGGATGGTAGTACTACTACTCTCTCTCTCACGTGGTTCAACCTCCTGGATGGTACTACTACTCTCTCTCTCTCGTGGTTCAACCTCCTGGATGGTAGTACTAGATTTAAGTTGGCACACTGAAAAAATAGACTACTTAGAGTAATGTCTGTTCTTTTATATTTAATTTCAGATTAAATCAAGACTAGGGATAGCCTACATCCCGTCACATATCTTTAAATTAGCAAACATGAATGTTCTGCACTTTGCCATAGACTTTTAAGTGTATTGACTGCCAACTCTCCCACCGTGTCCTTGACGTTGCCAGCCACCATCGCTCCTATGATAGCTCCTATGATAGCTCCTATGATAGCTCCTATGATAGCTCCTATGATAGCTCCTATGATAGCTCCTATGATAGCTATGCAACTGGCCTGTTCAGAGCGACGCACTGCCAATATGTTGGTTTATATTATAGCTAGGGCCTTTTACAGCAGCCCTCTACTTGGAACAATGCACTCTTCTCTGTATCTGCATCACGTAACTGAAGCTAGTCTCTCCACAGGCATCCTTAAGAACATAAAGCCTCTAAACTGAACACTGTCCAGGGAATACAACCGGCTACCAGCTACCGTGTGTTTAAACCCATTCATCACTCAGTCATGAACAACTCCAACCATACCCATTACACCACTACATGGACACTTGGATCACAAACGGCACCCTATTCCCTATATGTAGCGCACTACTTTTGAAAAGGGCCCATAGTATTCCTGTCACGTCCTGACCATGGTAAGATGTTATTTTCTATGGTAGAGTAGGTCAGGGCGTGACAGGGGTTGTTTTTGTGTTTTTTCTATGTTTTGTATATCTATGTTTAGGATCTAGTTTTCTATTTCTATGTTGTTGTTTTTTTTGGGATGATCTCCAATTAGAGGCAGCTGGTCCTCGTTGTCTCTAATTGGAGATCATACTTAAGTAGGTTTTTTTTTTCCACCTGTGTTTGTAGGTAGTTGTCTTCTGTTTAGTTTATGTACCTGACAGAACTGTGCGCTTGTGTTCGCGTTGTTATTTTTTCTTTAGTGTTTTAAGTTTAAATATTCATCATGAGCAATCAACACGCTGCGCTTTGGTCCCCTCTCTACGACAGCCGTTACAATTCCATTCAGGACATAACCTTGGTCTACCTGAGGTGATCTTACTAGGTACTAGCATTAACGAGTACTTTAGCTCTTAATGTTTTTGCGCCAGTCAGCAAGACCCCTCTAAAATGTCACCCCTCTCAACAGCTGGGTCATGGCCAGAGAGGGTCAGAGAAGGGGGTCAGAGAAGAGGGTCAGAGAAGAGGGTCAGAGAAGAGGGTCAGAGAAGGGGGCCAGAGAAGAGGGTCAGAGAAGAGGGTCAGAGAAGAGGGTCAGAGAAGAGGGCCAGAGAGGGGGCCAGAGAAGAGGGTCAGAGAGGAGGGTCAGAGAAGAGGGTCAGAGAAGAGGGTCAGAGGAGGGGGTCAGAGAAGGGGGCCAGAGAGGGGGCCAGAGAAGGGGGCCAGAGAAGGGGGTCAGAGAGGGTCAGAGAAGGGGACCAGAGAAGGGGGTCAGAGAAGGGGGTCAGAGAAGAGGGTCAGAGAAGAGGGTCAGAGAAGGGGGTCAGAGAAGGGGGTCAGAGGAGGGGGTCAGAGAAGATATTTGTCACTGAGCATCCTGCTCTGAACTACACATTGGCTCCATTCCAAATAGACCCCTATTCCCTATAGGGACCATAGCCACATGGTCTGTGGTCAAGAGTAGTGCACTATATAGGGAATAGGGTGCCATCTGGGGGACCTTGATTCACATCAACCTATCACACATCACCAGTCACCATGACAGAGAGCTTCTTTCACTAAGCAACACATATTTATCAATGAATTGTGTTGCTAAGTAGACATTTATCAATTAATATAGCAGCTTCTCCAGGACATGTAAGATGGAGTTTATAACAACCCTGGCCACTGATCTAACAAGTAGGCTATTTATCAATACATAAAAACCTCAAAATCAGTATTAACAATTAGAAGAGCAAGTGAAGGGAGGGAAGGCAGGCGAAGCAGAAAGATAATTAATCATTAATCAATGAGCAATTTATTGATAAAGTTAAAGATATACATCACACTTACCATGTACTCCATATTGGATGCCGGAGGGAAAACTTTCCCTCTTACTTTATTGTGGTAATCAAGTATGGCAAGCATGTCGTTTTGGGAAATATAACGCTTCCTCCTGGTCAGGGGAATATTCTCGCTGTCTGCTTCTCCGTGGCTGAACGCTGAGCCAAGATCGGTGAAATTGGTGTCTGGCAGCGTCGAGGACACGGTGGGAGAGTTGGCTGCCAATACACTTGCTCCGAAAGATATGCACAACACCAGAAAGTCTATGGCAAAGTGCGGAGCATTCATGTTTGCTTCTTTAAAAATATGTGACGGGATGTAGGAAATCCCTAGTCTTGATTTAATCTGAAATGAAAAAAATAAATAAATAAATAACAGACATTACTCTAAGTAGTCTATTCGTCCCAAATGTATTTCAAATACTACAAACGTCTGTAAAAAAATAAATAAATAAACCTATAATAAACCAAAAAAACTAAAAATATAACAAAAACACATGCAGCAGAAAAATATCGGTCACAAGAGAAGAAATAAAATCCCTCGACGGACTTTTGGAAAGGTCCTACCTTCTACTTTACGGCTGGATCTTGTGTCTGCGTTGCCAGGCGACACTCTTCCGACGTCCTAGTTAGAATAGTGGATAAGAGAGAGAGACACAGAGAGACAGAGACAGAGACAGAGAGACACTTTCCTTCCAGCAGTAGCCTAGAGTTGCCAGTAGCTCCTTGTAAACTATAGGAGGACTTCGGCTGCAGTTGGACGCGCTCGGTTTATATATCACCGCGGTTGACGGAGGAAGTACGCCGAGCTGTCCGAAGGTGTGTGGACGAAGTCCCTCCCTGTCACCTGAAACAAAACAGCATTTTGGAGAGAGACGTCATGTTTGGTTTTCTTTAATCCCCTTCCTGGCAGAGAGAGTTTGCTTCACTTCATCACAAACATCTGCTTTACGTTTGGCCTACCGGACAAAGTGAAAAAGAAAACATATGAGAAGAAAAACCCGCATAATCCCGCGATCCAGGTCAGAGAAGGGTGGCTGGGTTAGGTATGGCTACAGCGGTTATTGTGATCATGATGCAATAGAGACAGCTGAGGGACAGCAGGTAATTGATACACTGATATCTCCATGGAGAAAGGTGATGAATGAAGGTTATGTTATATGTGGGTTATTACAGTGTAATAACAATGTTATTGCAAATCTGAACTCATCATGTGGCTTGCGGGTCTGCATACCCACACAAGCAGTCAGAGCCGGCCCTTGTGGGAGCCCTGAGTAAATATTTGAGCAAAACATTGTAGCTGCACCACTCTTGACAGTGGAGAGAAAACATTGAAGTTTTAGACTAAATTTCCCTGCAATTCTACCCATTTTGACATAGGATGTAGAGAAAATGTTGCATTTTTAAAGCAATTTTTCTGCAATTCTACACATTTTACAGTTGGGCGGAGAAAATATTTCGCTATTTAATAACTCATTTCATACAATCTACTCATTTTGTCATGGGGTGGAGAGAAATCTTTGCTTTTAATACGATATCTGAGTGAGAGTGACTAACAAAATCAATTGACCCTTTTTTTGCTTAAGTTTTCATGTACGGAATAAAAATCTAAAGTTCAATGTGTTTCCATCGCATGTTCACGTTTAACAATAGTTTTGTCACAAAAACTGTTGCGTTAAATAGAAAATGTGTCTCCTCTGGTCTTGGAACCTGGGCTCTAGCTAACAGCTCCCAGATACGGTGGGCAGGCTATCCTACATAATGAGATTATAGCTCCCAGATACGGTGGGCAGGCTAGCCTACATAATGAGATTATAGCCAACAGCTCCCAGATACGGTGGGCAGCCTAGCCTACATAATGAGATTATAGCCAACAGCTCCCAGATACGGTGGGCAGGCTAGCCTACATAATGAGATTATAGCCAACAGCTCCCAGATACGGTGGGCAGGCTAGCCTACATAATGAGATTATAGCTAACAGCTCCCAGATACGGTGGGCAGGCTAGCCTACATAATGAGATTATAGCCAACAGCTCCCAGATACGGTGGGGCAGGCTAGCCTACATAATGAGATTATAGCTAACAGCTCCCAGATACGGTGGGGCAGGCTAGCCTACATAATGAGATTATAGCCAACAGCTCCCAGTTACGGTGGACAGGCTAGCCTACATAATGAGATTATAGCCAACAGCTCCCAGATACGGTGGGCAGGCTAGCCTACATAGTGAGATTATAGCCAACAGCTCCCAGATACGGTGGGGTAGGCTAGCCTACATAATGAGATTATAGCTAACAGCTCCCAGATACGGTGGGGCAGGCTAGCCTACATAATGAGATTATAGCCAACAGCTCCCAGATACGGTGGGCAGGCTAATTTACATAATGAGATTATAGCCAACAGCTCCCAGATACGGTGGGGCAGGCTATCCTACATAATGAGATTATAGCCAACAGCTCCCAGATACGGTGGGGCAGGCTAGCCTACATAATGAGATTATAGCCAACAGCTCCCAGATACGTTGGGCAGGCTAGCCTACATAATGAGATTATAGCCAACAGCTCCCAGATACGGTGGGCAGGCTAGCCTACATAATGCGATTATAGCCAACAGCTCCCAGATACGGTGGGCAGGCTAGCCTACATAATGAGATTATAGCCAACAGCTCCCAGATACGGTGGGGCAGGCTAGCCTACATAATGAGATTATAGCCAACAGCTCCCAGATACGGTGGGCAGGCTAGCCTACATAATGAGATTATAGCCAACAGCTCCCAGATATGGTGGGCAGGCTAGCCTACATAATGAGATTATAGCCAACAGCTCCCAGATATGGTGGGCAGGCTAGCCTACATAATGAGATTATAGCCAACAGATCCCAGATACGGTGGGCAGGCTAGCCTACATAATGAGATTATAGCTCCCAGATACGGTGGGCAGGCTAGCCTACATAATGAGATTATAGCCAACAGCTCCCAGATACGGTGGGCAGGCTAGCCTACATAATGAGATTATAGCCAACAGCTCCCAGATACGGTGGGCAGGCTAGCCTACATAATGAGATTATAGCCAACAGCTCCCAGATACGGTGGGCAGGCTAGCCTACATAATGAGATTATAGCTAACAGCTCCCAGATACAGTGGGCAGGCTATCCTACATAATGAGATTATAGCCAACAGCTCCCAGATACGGTGGGGCAGGCTAGCCTACATAATGAGATTATAGCCAACAGCTCCCAGATACGTTGGGCAGGCTAGCCTACATAATGAGATTATAGCCAACAGCTCCCAGATACGGTGGGCAGGCTAGCCTACATAATGCGATTATAGCCAACAGCTCCCAGATACGGTGGGCAGGCTAGCCTACATAATGAGATTATAGCCAACAGATCCCAGATACGGTGGGCAGGCTATCCTACATAATGAGATTATAGCTCCCAGATACGGTGGGCAGGCTAGCCTACATAATGAGATTATAGCCAACAGCTCCCAGATACGGTGGGCAGGCTAGCCTACATAATGAGATTATAGCCAACAGCTCCCAGATACGGTGGGGCAGGCTAGCCTACATAATGAGATTATAGCCAACAGCTCCCAGATGCGGTGGGCAGGCTAGCCTACATAATGAGATTATAGCCAACAGCTCCCAGATACGGTGGGCAGGCTAGCCTACATAATGAGATTATAGCCAACAGCTCCCAGATACGGTGGGCAGGCTAGTCTACATAATGAGATTATAGCCAACAGCTCCCAGATACGGTGGGCAGGCTAGCCTACATAATGAGATTATAGCCAACAGCTCCCAGATACGGTGGGGCAGGCTAGCCTACATAATGAGATTATAGCCAACAGCTCCCAGATACGGTGGGCAGGCTAGCCTACATAATGAGATTATAGCCAACAGCTCCCAGATACGGTGGACAGGCTAGCCTACATAATGAGGTTATAGCTAACAGCTCCCAGATACGGTGGGCAGGCTAGCCTACATAATGAGATTACAGCCAACAGCTCCCAGATACGGTGGGCAGGCTAGCCTACATAATGAGATTATAGCCAACAGCTCCCAGATACGGTGGGCAGGCTAGGCTACATAATGAGATTATAGCCAACAGCTCCCAGATACGGTGGGGCAGGCTAGGCTACATAATGAGATTATAGCCAACAGCTCCCAGATATGGTGGGGCAGGCTAGCCTACATAATGAGATTATAGCCAACAGCTCCCAGATACGGTGGGCAGGCTAGCCGACATAATGAGGTTATAGCCAACAGCTCCCAGATAATGTGGGCAGGCTAGCCTACATAATGAGATTATAGCCAACAGCTCCCAGATACGGTGGGGCAGGCTAGCCTACATAATGAGATTACAGCCAACAGCTCCCAGATACGGTGGGCAGGCTAGCCTACATAATGAGATTATAGCCAACAGCTCCCAGATACGGTGGGCAGGCTAGCCTACATAATGAGATTATAGCCAACAGCTCCCAGATACGGTGGGCAGGCTAGCCTACATAATGAGATTATTATGGATACTTTTAATTTGTGAAAGGGAAGTCGAGCATCGATCATGTCACCAGAATAAGACCCTCGATATTTATTGGAAAGGAGCATCAAGCTCATCCAGACCTGTCTGCCCTCGACCAGCACAAAAACATCCTGTGGCGTTCTGCATTAGCATCGAACAGCCCCCGCGATATGCAACTTTTCAGGGAAGTTAGGAACAAATATACACAGGCAGTTAGGAAAGCTAAGGCTAGCTTTATCAAACAGAAATGTGCATCCTGTCGTACTAACTCAAAAATGTTCTGGGACACTGTAAAGTCCAGGGAGAATAAGAGCACCTCCTCACAGCTGTCCACTGCACTACCTCATCCCCAGTATCTCTACTTGCACATTCATCTTCTGCACATCTATCACTCCAGCGTTTAATTGCTATATTGTAATTACTTCGCCACTACGGCCTATTTATTGCCTTACCTCCCTTATCTTACCTCATTTGCTCACATTGTATATAGTCTTATTTTTTTCTACTGCATCATTGATTGTATGTTGTTTTATTCCATGTGTAACTCTGTGTTGTTGTATGTTGTCGAACTGCTTTGCTTTATCTTGGCCAGGTCGCAGTTGTAAATGAGAACTTGTTCTCAACTAGCCTACCTGGTTAAATAAAGGTGAAATAAATAAAAGGCACTGTGCACTTTCACCACCCTGTGAAGTTCATCATAACTTATTTAAATCTGTAGACCAATAAACTGGCTTGTTTCCCGAGTCGTAGTGGGAGAACCACACACCATGTCACGTGAATCTAAGTTCACTTCAATATGATGGTTATCATATCAATATAACTGTTACAGACACAAAAAGATCCCACCATGTCGAAACGAACAAATGATCTGTCGGCATTTATAAAAAATTATACAGAAACTTCCTGTTTCCATCACAGCTGTCATGATAATTAGATTTTTTTTTTTGTACACTTTTTTTTATATGACTTTACTTTCATAAAAACTGTAGATGGAAACGTGGTCAGTGACTGACGTAACAAGAGAAAAGCTACTGTAACGGTTGTCGTAAGGATCGGACCAAGGTGCAGCGGGAACGTGTATTCTCATCTTCTTTATTATTTTAAAAGAAGGAAAAACGTATACAAAAAATAACAAACGCCACTAAACAGTCCTGTCAGGTGCACAGACACAAAACAGGAGACAACTACCCACAAATCCCATATAAAAAAAACACCCCTCTTAAATAAGACCTTCAATCAGAAGCAACGAGGAGCAGCTGCTTCCAATTGAAGGTCAACCCCCATTAACTAAACATAGAAATAGAAAGACTAGAACTAACATAGAAATAAACTAACAAGAACATAGCCCAACAAACCCCGAACCACATAAAACAAACACCCTCTGCCATGTCCTGACCAAACTACAATACTAATTAACCCTTATACTGGTCAGGACGTGACAGCTACTGATGCACAACCACATTTGGAAATTACACCTGGTGTATTCTACTATTCCAACTGTCAACAGGAAGTTGAGACCCCGACTGAGTTTCTAGAAACAAAAGGGTTGCCCATCCCTGTGCCACGTCCTGACCAGTATAAGGGGTTATTTGTTATTGTAGTTTGGTCAGGGCGTGGCAGGGGGTGTGTTTGTTTTGTGTTGTCGGGGGTTTTTGGGTATTGTTCTATGTTTTGTATTTCTATGTTCTTTCTATGTTGTGTATTTCTTTGTGTTGGTCTGGTATGGCTCTCAATCAGGGACAGCTGTACATCGTTGTTGCTGATTGGGAGTCATACTTAGGTAGCCCTTTTTTTTCCCACCTGTCTTTTGTAGGAAGTTGTTTTTGCACTGCTGTATTTTAGCCTGCAAAACTGTTTAGCTGTCTTTCGTTTTCTTGTTTTTTTCGTTAAGTGTTCAATAAAAGTTATTATGCGCATTCACATACCCGCTGAATTTTGGTCTACTCCCTACGACGGCCGTGACACCCTGTTTATAGAGCAAGGATGATACCATTTCTTGTTCTTAAGTGGCAGATTGTATTGTGGTATAACAACATGATTTGGAGGGTCAGAAAAGAGCAATATGTCTAATAATATCTGTTATTAGCTGCGTTCACGTTGTATAGTAAGTTACATGAGATAAGTTGCACATGCAGTTGTCACTTTAGCCTGACATTCCTCCCCCAAGACAATCCCATAATCCCAGAATCCCATTCAGTACACATCTCCAGCTGGAGATGTGTGAAATGTATGCATTCACTACTGTAAGTCGCTCTGGATAAGAGCGTCTGCTAAATGACTAAAATGTAGATGTAAAGTAGATGGTCCTTATTCTAAATGACACGTTTTGCACATTAATCTTTGAACCAGTCGAGTGGTCTGAACATAAGAGCATGAACACTGGAGGGAAATCCAACAGGTTTCTGTTTTGGCTGACAATATGTCATGACCGTCACGTGATCCAGTCACCTGTAGACACTGATATTAGGTCAGTATCTCATTGTCGTCCTTTTTTAAAGGTGCAATATGCAGGAATCGCTCCGCCATTTCTTACTTGCTAACATTCTAACAGTTCACCTAATTTCAGGGGTGAGTGCCGGGTTCCTTTATCCTATTGGTTTTATTTGTGGTATTCATTATACTGTAAAGATTGGACTCTCAGTGTTTGGGTCCAGAGGATGTCTGATTACAATTGTTCAGTGTTTGGGTCCAGAGGAGGTCTGATTACAATTTATCCAGTGTTTGGGTCCAAAGGAGGTCTGATTACAATTGTTCAGTGTTTGGGTCCAGCAGAGCTTTGAGCCGGCGAGCTGACTGGCATCGAGTCAAGTTAAGAAACCCTTCATTCAGCAGGTCATCATTTTCTTTGGCAGCTGCTGAACAAATTAAAGAAACGTGACGCAGAAACATGTTTGTATTATTTTTTGTAACTTTCTCTCTCTCTCTCTCTCTCTCTCTCTCTCTCTCTCTGTCTCTCTCTCTCTGTCTCTCTCTCTCTCTCTCTCTCTCTCTCTCTCTCTCTCTCTCTCTCTCTCTCTCGTTATAGACTAACCTACAGCACCTCTCACCAGGTGTTTGCTCCTATCTCCCACCAGCTCACCACATTGCCAAGGACTCCTACAGAAAGCCCCTCTCAGGTGCTTTGAGTTAAATCTTGGCCTGTCTTCCATCTCCTCTCCTCTCACTACAGACTCTTTCCAAATGGTCCCCCTCTCTCTCTCTCTCTGTCTCTCTCGGTTTCTCTCTCTATCTCTCTCTCCGTGTGTCTCTCTCTCTTTCTCTCTCTCTGTCTCTCTCTCTCTCGGTTTCTCTATCTCTCTCTCTCTGTGTCTCTCTCTCTCTATCTCTCTCTCTCGGTTTCTTCTCTCCTGTCCTGTTTCTCTCTCTCTCTCTCTCTCTCTCTCTCTCTCTCCTCTCTCTCGGTTTCTCTCTCTATCTCTCTCTCTCTGTGTCTCTCTCTCTCGTCTCTCTCTCTCTCTCTCTCTCTCTCGGTATCTCTCTCTCTCTCTCTCGCTCTCTCTCTCTCTCTCTCTCTCTCTCGGTCTCTCTCTCTGCTGAATCTCTCTCTCTCTGCTGAATCTCTCTCTCTCTGCTGAATCCCTCTCTCTCTGTGTATTGGCATTAGCACAGGCCTTTGGAGAGGCCTCCTCAGAAAAAGGGGGGAAACTTGGAACAATATATTGTAAGTAAATAAATGGTCTGTCTGAAAAAGAATGCCATTCCCAAACAGACCCAGGCCTGGGGTGCAGCCTTGGGCCTTGTGCCCTAAATAACGCCCTTAATTACTCTTTTGATAACATGATAATAACAGGTCAGCCACTACTTCACAAGTCAATGGGTTTATTGTGCAGGGAGGAGCTGAGCACGTGGGGCCTGGATTAGAGAGAGACAGAGAGAGAGAGAGAGAGAGAGAGAGAGAGAGAGAGAGAGAGAGAGAGAGAGAGAGAGAGAGGGCTTCAGCAGAGAGAGAGAGAGAAAGAGAGAGAGAGAAACCGAGAGAGAGAGAGACAGAGAGAGAGATAGAGAGAGAAAGAGAGAGAGAAACCGGGAGAGAGAGAGACAGAGTGTGAAAGAGAGAGAGACAGAGAGCTTATTGTTTATTTAACTTCTGTTTATTATCTACTTCACTTGCTTTGGCAATGTTAACACGTGTTTCCCATGCCAATAAAGCCCCTTGAATTTAATTGAATTTAATTGAGAGAGAGAGAGAGACCGAGAGAGAGAAACAGAGAGAAAGAGAGAGAGAGCGGGATTCAGCAGAGAGAGAGAGACCGAGACAGAGAAAGAGACAGAGAGACAGAGAGAGAGACCGAGACAGAGAGAGAGAGAGAGAGAGACAGAGAGACCGAGACAGAGAGAGAGAGACCAAGACAGAGAGAAAGGGAGATAAGCATAAGGCGGTCGTAGATTCAGGCGCAGCTGGGAATTTTATTGACAGAGCATTTGCCCATTGTTCCTGTGGATATGCCCTTCCCTGTGCCCTAGATAGTCGACCATTAGGGTCAGGGCTAATTAGGGAGGCCACCGCTCCACTGGGCATGGTTACGCAGGAGGGTCACAAGGAGAGAATTAGTCTTTTCCTTATTGATTCTCCTGCATTTCCCGTGGTGCTGGGCCTACCCTGGTTGGCCTGTCATGAACCCACTATTTCGTGGGAACAGAGGGCTCTCACAGGGTGGTCACGAAAGTGCTCGGGGAGGTGTTTAGGGGTTTCCGTTGGTGCTACTACGGTGGAGAGTCCAGACCAGGTCTCCACCGTGCGCATCCCCTCTGAATATGCCGATTTGGCTCTCGCCTTCTGTAAGAAGAAGGCAACTCAATTACCACCCCATCGACGGGGGGATTGTGCGATAAATCTCCTGGTAGACGCAGCACTTCCCAGGAGTCACGTGTATCCTCTGTCACAGGAGGAGACGGCGGCTATGGAAACATATGTCTCCGAATCTCTGGGGCAGTGATACATTCGGCCCTCCACTTCACCTGCCTCCTCGAGTTTCTTTTTTTGTGAAGAAGAAGGAGGGTGGTTTATACCCGTGTATTGACTATCGAGGGATCAATCAGATCACTGTGAGGTACAGCTACCCGCTGCCTCTCATAGCCAGTGCGATTGAGTCAATGCACAGGGCGCGCTTCTTCACAAAATTGGATCTCAGTAGCGCTTACGACCTGGTGCGTATCCGGGAGGGAGATGAGTGGAAGACGGCATTCAGTACCTCATCATGCCGTATGGGTTGAAGAATGCTCCATCAGTCTTCCAATCCTTTGTAGACGAGGTTTTCAGGGACCTGCACGGGCAGGGTGTAGTGGTGTATATCGATGACATTCTGATATACTCCACTACTCGCGCCGAGCATGTGTCCCTGGTGCGCAAGGTGCTTGGTTGACTGTTGGAGCATGACCTGTATGTCAAGGCTGAGAAATGTCTGTTCTTCCAACAGTCCGTCTCCTTCCTAGGGTACCGCATTTCCACGTCAGGGGTGGAGATGGAGAGTGACCGCATTTCAGCCGTGCGTAATTGGCCGACTCCCACCACGGTAAAGGAAGTGCAGCGGTTTCTAGGTTTTGCCAGCTACTACCGGAGGTTTATCTGGGGCTTTGGTCAGGTAGCGGCTCCCATTACCTCACTGCTGAAGGGGTGCGACTGCAGTGGTCGGCTGAGGCGGACAGGGATTTCGGTCACCTGAAGGCTCTGTTTACCTCGGCTCCCGTGCTGGCTCATCCGGATTCCTCTTTGGCGTTCATAGTGAAGGTGGACGCGTCCGAGGCTGTGATAGGAGCAGTGCTCTCTCAGCGCTCGGGTACGCCACCACAGCTCCGCCCCTGTGCTTTCATTTCGAAGAAGCTCAGCCCGGCGGAGCGAAAACTATGATGTGGGGGACCAGGAGCTGTTGGCTGTTGTCAAGGCTCTGAAGGCGTGGAGACATTGGCTTGAGGGGGCTAAACACCCTTTTTCTCATCTGGACTGACCACCACAATCTGGAGTACATCCGGGCGGCGAGGAGACTGAACCCTCGCCAGGCAAGGTGGGCCATGTTCTTTACCCGGTGCGTCTGCCCAGAACATTCTGGGCAGTGCGTCTGCCCAGAACGCTAAGGCAGACGCACTGTCCCGGATGTATGACACAGAGGAGCGGTCCATGGATCACACTCCCATACTCCCAGCCTCTTGCCTGGTGGCACTGGTGGTATGGGAGCTGGACGCGGATATCGAGCGGGCGTCACGTGCAGAGCTCCCCTCCAGTGTCCAGCTGGGCGTCTATACATTCCGTCTGCTGTCCGCAACCGGTTGATCTATTGGGCCCACACGTCACCCTCCTCTGGTCATCCTGGCATCGGTCGGACGGTGCGCTGTCTTTGTGGGAAGTACTGGTGGTCCACCTTGGCCAAGGACGTGAGGGTTTATGTTTCCTCCTGCTCGGTGTGCGCCCAGTGTAAGGCCCCTAGGCACCTGCCCAGAGGGAAGTTACAGCCCTTACCCATTCCACAACGGCCGTGGTCGCACCTGTCGGTGGATTTCCTCACGGATCTTCCTCCCTCACAGGGTAACACCACGATCCTGGTCGTTGTGGATCGGTTCTCTAAGTCCTGCCCTCTCCTTCCTTTGCCCGGTCTCCCTACGGCCCTACAGACTGCAGAGGCCCTGTTAACCCACGTCTTCCGGCACTACGGGGTGCCTGAGGATATAGTGTCTGATCGAGGTCCCCAGTTCACATCAAGGGTCTGGAGGGCATTCATGGAACGTCTGGGGGTCTCGGTCAGCCTTACCTCTGGCTTTCACCCCGAGAGCAATGGGCAGGTGGAGAGAGTAAACCAGGATGTGGGTAGGTTTCTGCGGTCTTATTGCCAGGACCGGCCGGGGGAGTGGGCGGCGTTCATCCCCTGGGCAGAGAGGCCCAAAACTCACTCCTCCACTCCTCCACTAACCTCTCCCCCTTCCGGTGCATACTAAGGTATCAGCCGGTTCCGGCACCTTGGCATCAGAGCCAGATCGAGGCTCCTGCGGTGGACGAATGGTCTAAGCGCTCGGAGGAGACCTGGGACGCTGCTCATGTGCACCTGCAACGGGCCGTGAGGCGTCAGAAGGCGAGCACCGATCGCCACCGCTGTGAGGCCCCGGTGTTCGCACCGGGGGACCGGGTCTGGCTCTCGACCCGAAACCTGCCCCTCCGCCTGCCCTGCCGGAAGCTGGGCCCACAGTTTGTGGGGCCATTTAAAGTCCTGAGGAGACTGAACGAGGTTTGCTACAGGTTACAGCTTCCCCCAGATTACCGTATTAACCCCTCATTCCATGTGTCTCTCCTCAGGCCGGTGGTGGCTGGTCCACTCCAGGAGTCTGAGGTGCGGAAGGTTCCTCCGCCCCCTCTGGACATCGAGGGGGCCCCGGCGTATGCAGTTCGGTCCATACTGGACTCGAGGCATCGGGCGAGGGGCCTTCAGTACCTCGTGGAGTGGGAGGGGTACGGTCCGGAGGAGAGATGCTGGGTGCCGGTGGAGGACGTTTTGGACCCTTCGTTGCTGCTGGAGTTCCACCGTCTCCATCTGGATCGCCCTGCGCCTCGTCCTCCCGGTTGTCCTCCGAGGTCGGAGCGCTGCTGGAGCCGCGCGTCAAGGGGGGGGTACTGTCACGACTTCCCCCGAAGTCAGTCCCTCTTCTTGTTCGGGTGGCAGTCAACGTCACCGGCCTTCTAGCCATCGCCGATCCACTTTTCATTTTCCATTTGTTTTGTCTTTGTTTTACACACCAGGTTTCAATTCCCCAATTACATGTTCATTATTTAACCCTCTGTTTTCCCCATGGTTTTTGTGAGTGATTGTTTTATTGTAAGTTTGGTCCGTTGTTTGTGGGCTTGGTATTACTTCACGTATTTGGACATTTTGAGTAAAGTTCATTGTGTTACTCATCTCTGCTGTCCCGCGCCTGACTCCTCTGCACCAGCTACACCCAGAACCTTACAGGTAGCCATGCTGGTTAAGTGTGCCTTGAATTCTAAATAAATCACAGACAGTGTCACCAACAAAGCACCCCTACACCATCACACCTCCTCCTCCTCCATGCTTCACAGAACCACACATCATGATCATCCATTCACCTACTCTGTGTCTCACAAAGACATGGTTGCAACCAAAAATCTCAGATTTAGACTCATCAGACCAAAGGATAGATTTCCACCGGTCTAATGTCCATTGTTCGTGTTTCTTGGCCCAAGCAAGTCTCTTCTTCTTATTGGTGTTCTTTAGTAGTGGTTTCTTTGCAGCAATTCAGCCATGAAGGCCTGATTCACGCAGTCTCCTCTGAACAGTTGATGTTGAGATGTGTCTGTTACTTGAACTCTGTGAAGCATTTATTTGGGCTGCAATTTCTGAGGGTGGTAACTCTAATGAACTTATCTTCTGCAGCAGAGGTCTTCCTTTCCTGTGGCGGTCCTCATGAGAGCCGTATTGACGGACCTTCATGTGTTAAAGTAATGAGGGACTGTCGTTTCTCTTTGCTTATTTGAGCTGTTATTGCCATAATATGGACTTGGTCTTTTACCAAATAGGGCTATCTTCTGTATACCATCCCTAACTTGTCACAACACAACTGATTGGCTCAAATGCATTAAGAAGGAAAGAAATTCCACTAATTAACTTTTAACAAGGCACACCTGTTAATTGAAATGCATTCCAGGTGACTACCTCATGAAGCTGGTTGAGAGAATGACAAAAGTGTGCAAAGCCGTCATCAAGGAAAAGTGTGGCTACTTATACTACTTACACATTTTGATTTGTTTAACACTTTTTTGGTTTCTTCATGACTCCATGTTTTATTTCATAGTTTTGATGTCTTCATTATTATTCTACAATGTAGAAAATATTTAAAAAACAATGAAAAACCCTTGAATGAGTAGGTGTGTCCAAACTTTTGACTGGTACTGTATATATTTTCATAAGCACAACGTGACTTCACGGGACAGGTTGGAATGTCTGACTGAAATACGTGACAAATCTACATTTTTTTTATCTTCTAAACTAGTAGTGTTAGAATTTGGAACATAGGGTCAAAATGCGGGACTGTCACATGGTCATCCTACTCCCAACCCATAGAAATCATTACCCAGTTGACTACTTTAAAATGGTGGAAGCCCTCAATGTCAATGTCAAACAGGTTATAGACATCTAGAGTCCTCTGTCTATCTCTATGTAGCAATCAGAGTTGCAGACACCAGCTGTGCTACTCCACCCAGGGGCTGTTGTTACAGGGCTGGCACGGCCCTCCGCGTCTGGGGAAATCACGTAGAGCTCGTCAGTGTGTGAATGAGGGGGCTGGGAGAGAAAGAGCTCTAGCCCCCCCAGCTATAGCCAGAAAGAGGTTTAGAACTGGTGAAGTACGGAGTTAGTTTAGCTGCTTTTTTGTGATTATTTTATTTGTCGTTATTTACGACTAATGTGGTCAGTGTTTTGTTGAGACCTACACTAAACAGACGATGTTTCGATTACACGTAAGATCTCTGTCAGATCCAATAGAGTCTGCGGTCATCACTCATTAATTCATACACATTTTTTCTGTCAAGCATATTTTAAAAAATGGATTCGTCTTTGTGCCGTTTCACAATTGAAACGCTTCGAGAACGTCTCAAAAGGTGAAATAACGGCTACAATTAAATGGTACTTAAACTCCGTAACATACAGTATTCAGATGATACAACGTTCAAAGTTCAATTCTATGCTGCTGAACTTGAAAAGAAAACATTTATTTTGGTTTTCAAGCCTCCCCCAGTAGCTGTCGATGTTTCAGAGAGACAGGATGGTGGGAGAAAAAAAACAACAGGGGAAAAAAAAAGAAGAAAGGTCTGTGATGTCACACGTTTGCTTTCGTTGGCCGGAGGTTAAAAAAGAAATTGTGACACTTTAGAGTGGTTTACATTGGTCAGAAGCCCAGTCTCCAACTTCCAAGTTGACCAGGCTGCTGCTTCTCTAACATGCAGCTGTTAAACCCTGTATCACTACAATATGTAGTTTCATAGCAGTTATGGTATAGTTCTCAGTGTGAGAAAACGCCGGCGGGAGCCAAGAGGTTTGTATTGCTGACAGTAAAGAAATACACTACTGCTGAGAACTATAACGTCAGGGATCCCCATGTTCAACAGGGGATTCATTTACAACTCTGATCTCATCCCATGTTGAACCAGACACTATACTCTACTATACTCTACTATACTCTACTATACTGTACTATACTGTACTGTGCTGTACTATACTAATACTGTACTATACTGTACTGTACTATACTGTACTGTGCTGTACTATAATTTACTGTACTATAGTGTACTATACTGCACTGTACTATACTGTACTATACTGTACTGTGCTGTACTATACTCTACTATACTGTACTATACTGTGCTGTACTATACTGTACTATATTACACTATACTATACTATACTGCACTATACTGTACTACACTATACTACACTATACTACACTATACTACACTTTACTATACTACACTATACTATACTGGACTATACTACACTATACTACACTATACTACACTGCACTATACTGTACTATACTGTACTGTGCTGTACTATACTGTGCTGTACTATACTGTGCTGTACTATACTGTACTGTGCTGTACTATACTACACTATACTATACTGTACTATACTGCACTGTACTATACTGCACTGTACTATACTGTACTGTGCTGTACTATACTTTACTGTACTATACTACACTATACTGTACTATACTACACTATACTGTACTATACTGCACTTTACTATACTGTGCTGTACTATACTGTACTGTACTATACTGCGCTGTACTATACTCTACTGTACTATACTGTACTGTGCTGTACTATACTTTACTGTACTATACTGTACTATACTACACTATACTGTACTGTACTATACTGTGCTGTACTGTACTATACTGTACTATACTGTACTGTGCTGTACTATACTGTACTATACTGTACTATACTGTACTGTGCTGTACTATACTATACTGTACTATACTGTACTGTGCTGTACTATACTTTACTGTACTATACTACACTATACTGTACTATACTGTACTGTACTATACTGTACTATACTATACTACACTATACTGTACTATACTGCACTGTACTGTACTATACTGTGCTGTACTGTACTATACTGTACTGTGCTGTACTATACTGTACTATACTGTACTATACTGTGCTGTACTGTACTTTACTGTACTATACTGTACTATACTGTACTGTGCTGTACTACACTTTACTGTACTATACTATACTACACTATACTGTACTATACTGTACTGTGCTGTACTATACTGTACTATACTATACTACACTATACTATACTGCACTATACTGCACTGTACTATACTGCACTGTACTATACTGTACTATACTGTACTGTGCTGTACTATACTTTACTGTACTATACTACACTAAACTGTACTGTGCTGTACTATACTTTACTGTACTATACTATACTGTACTATACTACACTATACTGTACTATACTGCACTGTACTATACTGTGCTGTACTATACTGTACTGTACTATACTGTGCTGTACTATACTCTACTATACTGTACTATACTGTGCTGTACTATACTTTACTGTACTATACTGTACTATACTGCACTGTACTGTACTATACTGTACTATACTATACTGTACTATGCTGTACTATACTGTACTATACTGTACTATACTGTACTGTGCTGTACTATACTTTACTGTACTATACTGTACTATACTGTACTGTGCTGTACTATACTTTACTGTACTATACTATACTACACTATACTGTACTGTACTGTGCTGTACTATACTTTACTGTACTATACTATACTGTACTATACTACACTATACTGTACTATACTGCACTGTACTATACTGTGCTGTACTTACTGTACTGTACTATACTGTGCTGTACTATACTGTACTGTACTATACTGTACTGCACTGTACTATACTATACTGTACTGTAGTGTAGTATACTGTACTATACTATACTACACTGTACTATACTGTACTATACTGTACTGCACTGTACTATACTATACTGTGCTGTACTATACTGTACTGTACTATACTGTACTGTACTATACTGTACTGTACTGCACTGTACTGTAGTGTAGTATACTATACTATACTACACTGTACTGTACTATACTACCCTGTACTGTGCTATACTGTACTGTACTATAATATACTATACTAGACTATACTCCACTATACTATACGATACTATGCTATACTACACTATACTAGACTATACTATGCTACACTGTACTATACTGCACTATACTATACTACACTGTACTATACTATACTATGCTATACTACACTATACCATACTAGACTATACTACACTATGCTATACTACACTATACCACACTACACTATACTACACTATACTATACTACACTATACTATACTAGACCATACTGCACTATACTACACTATACTGTACTATACGATACTATACTACACTATACCATGCTATACTATACTACACTATACTACGCTATACTGTGCTATACCATACTACACTACACTATACTATACTCCACGATACTATACTACACTATACTACACTATACTATACTGCACTACACTATACTATACTACACTATACTATGCTATACTGTACTATACTGTACTATACTGTGCTGTACTATACTATGCTTTACTATGCTATGCTATACTATACTGTACAACTATAAACAATATATCAGAGTTCTTTATCTGTGACACCAACCACATTGATTAAGTCAATAAATATCTGAATCCGATACTTCTATATGATGCCCGCTGGGTACAGACGTCAGTTCTTCTATATGATGCCCGCTGGGTACAGACATCTGTTCTTCTATATGATGCCCGCTGGGTACAGACGTCAGTTCTTCTATATGATGCCCGCTGGGTACAGACATCAGTTCTTCTATATGATGCCCGCTGGGTACAGACGTCAGTTCTTCTATATGATGCCTGCTGGGTACAGACATCAGTTCTTCTATATGATGCCTGCTGGGTACAGAAGTCTGTTCTTCTATATGATGCCCGCTGGGTGCAGACGTCTGTTCTTCTATATGATGCCTGCTGGGTACAGAAGTCTGTTCTTCTATATGATGCCCGCTGGGTGCAGACGTCTGTTCTTCTATATGATGCCTGCTGGGTACAGAAGTCTGTTCTTCTATATGATGCCCGCTGGGTACATACGTCTGTTCTATATGATGCCCGCTGGGTACAGACGTCTGTTCTTCTATATGATGCCCGCTGGGTACAGACGTCAGTTCTTCTATATGATGCCCGCTGGGTACAGATGTCTGTTCTTCTATATGATGCCTGCTGGGTACAGACGTCAGTTCTTCTATATGATGCCCGCTGGGTACAGACATCAGTTCTTCTATATGATGCCCGCTGGGTACAGAAGTCAGTTCTTCTATATGATGCCTGCTGGGTACAGACGACAGTTCTTCTATATGATGCCCGCTGGGTACAGAAGTCAGTTCTTCTATATGATGCCCGCTGGGTACATACGTCTGTTCTATATGATGCCCGCTGGGTACAGACGTCTGTTCTTCTATATGATGCCCGCTGGGTACAGACGTCAGTTCTTCTATATGATGCCCGCTGGGTACAGATGTCTGTTCTTCTATATGATGCCTGCTGGGTACAGACGTCAGTTCTTCTATATGATGCCCGCTGGGTACAGACATCAGTTCTTCTATATGATGCCCGCTGGGTACAGACATAAGTTCTTCTATATGATGCCTGCTGGGTACAGACGACAGTTCTTCTATATGATGCCCGCTGGGTACAGAAGTCAGTTCTTCTATATGATGCCCGCTGGGTACAGACATAAGTTCTTCTATATGATGCCTGCTGGGTACAGACGACAGTTTTTCTATATGATGCCTGCTGGGTACAGACATCAGTTCTTCTATATGATGCCCGCTGGGTACAGACGTCAGTTCTTCTATATGATGCCCGCTGGGTACAGACATCAGTTCTTCTATATGATGCCTGCTGGGTACAGACATCAGTTCTTCTATATGATGCCTGCTGGGTACAGAAGTCTGTTCTTCTATATGATGCCCGCTGGGTATAGAAGTCTGTTCTTCTATATGATGCCCGCTGGGTACAGACGTCAGTTCTTCTATATGATGCCTGATGGGTACAGAAGTCTGTTCTTCTATATGATGCCCGCTGGGTACAGACATCAGTTCTTCTATATGATGCCTGCTGGGTACAGACATCAGTTCTTCTATATGATGCCTGCTGGGTACAGAAGTCTGTTCTTCTATATGATGCCCGCTGGGTACAGAAGTCTGTTCTTCTATATGATGCCCGCTGGGTACAGACGTCAGTTCTTCTATATGATGCCTGCTGGGTACAGAAGTCTGTTCTTCTATATGATGCCCGCTGGGTACAGACGTCAGTTCTTCTATATGATGCCCGCTGGGTATAGATGTCTGTTCTTCTATATGATGCCCGCTGGGTACAGACGTCAGTTCAACATCTAGTTTGTATTTATTTATTTGAGTTGTCAACTATTCGATGTGAAATCAACAAAAAAATCTTTAACCATGTCATTGGATTTAGGTTAAAACTTGGGTGAAGAAAAATCAGTTTTCCACATTGGATTCAATGTCATCACATTGATTTTCTTTGTTGAAATTACATGGAAACGACATTTATTCAACCAGTTTGTGCCTAGTCGGTGGATGTTTGTACCCTAAGTCTACCCCCCAAAAAAACACAACGATTACATCCCACAGTCCCCAAGACTTTGACCCCTGAAGCCCCTTGCAGGACTGGATGTGTTGCCATCATGCTGTTGTCTAGATACAAGCCTGGTTGCTGTTTTGGCCAGGCACAACACTCACTGTGTGAAATGTAAACTGACTGTCCCCTAACAGCAGAATGGACAGGGACAAACCGTACGGCCGTTAAGACGAGATCAACAGCAAACAACACATATCACAAAGAGGAAGCCGTTGTAACCATGGTGCCGGGACAGGAACTCATGTAACAGACAGACAAGACAGACAGACAGACAGACAGACAGACAGACAGACAGACAGACAGACAGACAGACAGACAGACAGACAGACAAGACAGACAGACAGACAGACAGACAGACAGACAGACAAGACAAACAGGAGGGTTCACCTCAGATTAAGGCTTTGTGTCCCCCAACTGGCACCCTATTCCCTACATAGTACACTACTTTTAACCAGGGCCTACAGGGATCTGGTGAAAAGTAGTGCACTACGTATGGAATAGGACGCCATTTGAGCTGCTGTCTAAGTCCTCCAAGCAGCCCGTCCTCTGGATCTATTTTGGACTTGCCACATTCCTTTAGCCCCCAGATATTCTCACCTATCTATAAGACATTTACAGCCATCTTTGATGCTGGGCTTTGTAAGAGAGAACAGAAGTGAAATGATGGCTGCAGGCAGACATTTCACAAGAGGTTCTGATGTCAGCTGAGAACGAGACACGTAAACATGAAAAAAAAAGCCCATCTAAAGTTGGAGGCGAGATAGTTTAGGATGTATCTTTATGACAAAAGGTAACAAAAAGTAGCACCTGAGACCTGAGAGACAGAAGAGCTGGGAAAACACACCTGGGAAAGGTCCATCATAGTGTGGTACGTCGTCAGGCTTTTGTACTGTTTGTCTCCATAACACCATATGGCTACGGGGACATTAACACCATGTGGAGACATTAACACCATGTGGGGACATTAACACCATGTGGAGACATTAACACCATGTGGAGACATTAACACCATGTGGGGACATTAACACCATGTGGAGACATTAACACCATGTGGGGACATTAACACCATGTGGGGACATTAACACCATGTGGAGACATTAACACCATATGGCTACGGGGACATTAACACCATGTGGAGACATTAACACCATGTGGAAACATTAACACCATGTGGAGACATTAACACCATGTGGATATGGGGACATTAACACCATGTGGAGACATTAACACCATGTGGAGACATTAACACCATGTGGGGACATTAACACCATGTGGGGACATTAACACCATGTGGATATGGGGACATTAACACCATGTGGGGACATTAACACCATGTGGGGACATTAACACCATGTGGAGACATTAACACCATGTGGATATGGGGACATTAACACCATGTGGAGACATTAACACCATGTGGGGACATTAACACCATGTGGACATGGGGACATTAACACCATGTGGAGACATTAACACCATGTGGGGACATTAACACCATGTGGATATGGGGACATTAATACCATGTGGAGACATTAACACCATGTGGAGACATTAACACCATGTGGAGACATTAACACCATGTGGATATGGGGACATTAACACCATGTGGATATGGGGACATTAACACCATGTGGAGACATTAACACCATGTGGATATTGGGGACATTAACACCATGTGGGGACATTAACACCATGTGGCTACGGGGACATTAACACCATGTGGAGACATTAACACCATGTGGAGACATTAACACCATGTGGGGACATTAACACCATGTGGAGACATTAACACCATGTGGAGACATTAACACCATGTGGGGACATTAACACCATGTGGAGACATTAACACCATGTGGGGACATTAACACCATGTGGAGACATTAACACCATGTGGGGACATTAACACCATGTGGAGACATTAACACCGTGTGGATATGGGGACATTAACACCATGTGGAGACATTAACACCATGTGGAGACATTAACACCATGTGGGGACATTAACACCATGTGGGGACATTAACACCATGTGGATATGGGGACATTAACACCATGTGGGGACATTAACACCATGTGGGGACATTAACACCATGTGGAGACATTAACACTATGTGGATATGGGGACATTAACACCATGTGGGGACATTAACACCATGTGGATATGGGGACATTAACACCATGTGGAGACATTAACACCATGTGGGGACATTAACACCATGTGGATATGGGGACATTAACACCATGTGGAGACATTAACACCATGTGGGGACATTAACACCATGTGGATATGGGGACATTAATACCATGTGGAGACATTAACACCATGTGGAGACATTAACACCATGTGGAGACATTAACACCATGTGGAGACATTAACACCATGTGGATATGGGGACATTAACACCATGTGGAGACATTAACACCATGTGGGGACATTAACACCATGTGGATATGGGGACATTAACACCATGTGGAGACATTAACACCATGTGGGGACATTAACACCATGTGGATATGGGGACATTAATACCATGTGGAGACATTAACACCATGTGGAGACATTAACACCATGTGGAGACATTAACACCATGTGGATATGGGGACATTAACACCATGTGGATATGGGGACATTAACACCATGTGGAGACATTAACACCATGTGGATATTGGGGACATTAACACCATGTGGGGACATTAACACCATGTGGATATGGGGACATTAACACCATGTGGGGACATTAACACCATGTGGGGACATTAACACCATGTGGATATGGGGACATTAACACCATGTGGGGACATTAACACCATGTGGAGACATTAACACCATGTGGAGACATTAACACCATGTGGGGACATTAACACCATGTGGAGACATTAACACCATGTGGGGACATTAACACCATGTGGGGACATTAACACCATGTGGAGACATTAACACCATGTGGGGACATTAACACCATGTGGGGACATTAACACCATGTGGATATGGGGACATTAACACCATGTGGGGACATTAACACCATGTGGAGACATTAACACCATGTGGAGACATTAACACCATGTGGGGACATTAACACCATGTGGATATTGGGGACATTAACACCATGTGGAGACATTAACACCATGTGGATATGGGGACATTAACACCATGTGGAGACATTAACACCATGTGGGGACATTAACACCATGTGGAGACATTAACACCATGTGGAGACATTAACACCATGTGGGGACATTAACACCATGTGGGGACATTAACACCATGTGGATATGGGGACATTAACACCATGTGGGGACATTAACACCATGTGGGGACATTAACACCATGTGGGGACATTAACACCATGTGGATATGGGGACATTAACACCATGTGGGGACATTAACACCATGTGGGGACATTAACACCATGTGGATATTGGGGACATTAACACCATGTGGATATTGGGAACATTAACACCATGTGGAGACATTAACACCATGTGGGTATTGTGGACATTAACACCATGTGGGTATTGTGAACATTAACACCATGTGGAGACATTAACACCATGTGGGTATTGGGAACATTAACACCATGTGGAGACATTAACACCATGTGGGTATTGTGGACATTAACACCATGTGGGTATTGTGAACATTAACACCATGTGGAGACATTAACACCATGTGGGTATTGGGAACATTAACACCATGTGGAGACATTAACACCATGTGGGTATTGTGGACATTAACACCATAAGTACACAAGTACCTGATTGCTCCACTCTTCTGTAATGTTTGTGTTTAGTGTTTGACTCATGACTTCATATTTGATCCCAGCGCTACAGTAATAGGTGCACACTCTACGCTGCTGCAGGTGTATAGATGCTGAGCAATGCTTTCTCCTTGTCTCTTCTATAGAAATAAGTCCATAACTATATTGTCTGTAAAATGCTGTAGTCATCAGAGTCGCCTCCTTTCCTCCGTGTTCTGGAGGTATGGATGACTGCTGCTGAGATGCAATGCTGCTGGGGAGTTACGGTCGACTGGCTAGCTGGCTATGTGGCTAGCTGGCTATGTGGCTAGCTGGCTATGTGGCTATGTGCCTAGCTGGCTATGTGCCTAGCTGGCTATGTGGCTATGTGGCTAGCTGGCTATGTGGCTAGCTGGCTATGTGCCTAGCTGGCTATGTGGCTAGCTGGCTATGTGGCTAGCTGGCTATGTGCCTAGCTGGCTATGTGGCTAGCTGGCTATGTGGCTAGCTGGCTATGTGGCTATGTGGCTAGCTGGCTATGTGGCTAGCTGGCTATGTGGCTAGCTGGCTATGTGGCTATGTGGCTAGCTGGCTATGTGGCTACCTGGCTATGTGACTAGCTGGCAGGCAGACTGGTTAGGTTAGGTCTGACTGGCTGGGCCTGGGTTTGGGGAGGCTGGGCCTGGGTTTGGGGAGGCTGGGCCTGGGTTTGTGGAGGCTGGGCCTGGGTTTGTGGAGGCTGGCCTGTGGAGGCTGGGCCTGAGTTTGAGGAGGCTGGGCCTGGGTTTGGGGAGGCTGGGTTTGGGTTTGAGGAGGCTGGGCCAGGTTTGGGGAGGCTGGGCTGGGCTGGGGGAGGCTGGGCCTGGGTTTGGGGAGGCTGGGCTGGGCTGGGGGAGGCTGGGCCTGGGTTTGGGGAGGCTGGGCTGGGCTGGGGGAGGCTGGGCCTGGGTTTGGGGAGGCTGGGCTGGGCTGGGGGAGGCTGGGCCTGGGTTTGAGGAGGCTGGGCCTGGATTTCGGGAGGCTGGGCCTGGGAAGGCCTGGGTTTGGGGAGGCTAGGCCGGGTTTGGGGAGGCTGGGCCTGGGTTTGGGGAGCTTGAGTTTGGGACTGTCAAGGTCTGGCTGTGTCTGGGGAGGCCTGGAGGGGGGGGGGATGTTAGCCTGGAGGGGGGGGGGTGTTAGCCTGGGGGGGGGATGCTAGCCTGGAGGGGGGGGGGTGTTAGCCTGGAGGGGGGGTGTTAGCCTGGGGGGGGGGGTGTTAGCCTGGGGGGGGGGGGGTGCTAGCCTGGAGGGGGGGGGGGTGTTAGCCTGGGGGGGATGCTAGCCTGGAGGGGGGGGGGTGTTAGCCTGGAGGGGGGGTGTTAGCCTGGGGGGGGGGGGATGCTAGCCTGGAGGGGGGGGGGGGGTGTTAGCCTGGGGGGGGGGGGGATGCTAGCCTGGGGGGGGGGGGGTGTTAGCCTGGGGGGGGGGATGCTAGCCTGGAGGGGGGGGGTGTTAGCCTGGAGGGGGGGTGTTAGCCTGGAGGGGGGGGTGTTAGCCTGGGGGGGGGATGCTAGCCTGGAGGGGGGGGGGGGTTAGCCTGGAGGGGGGGGGGGTGTTAGCCTGGAGGGGGGGGGGGTGTTAGCCTGGAGTCCATTTGTGGGTGTCTGGGGGCCTGTTTTACTTGTTGCTTACTTGGCACCTGATGGGGGTTTAGTGTCGCTGGGAAGCTGTCACAGTTGCACCCATTGACTTATTATTTGCAGAGTGGTGGTATGCGGTGCGGTGCCCCATTCAGGGCTAACGTTTCCAGAATAATGTGCATATTGTTATGCTGGATTAATCTGGATCATTATTATTATGTCAGAGCCCCGGGATCCTCTTAGTGGTCCGTGAAAAAGGTTATGAATCCCTTTGATTTACCAGCTGACAGAAAACAAAGTCTAGCTAATATCCACGTACCTATGGGTACGCTGTGGAGACCCACTAGAGTACAGTAGAGATGGCTGTACACGACACAGTAGAAAACAGAAAATGTCTCTCTACACCAGTGTTTCTTAATCCTGGTCCTGTGGGACCTTAATCCTGGTCCTAGGGGGCACATTTTAGTTTTTTATCCCCCCCCCCCTGACACTACACACCTGAATCCACTAATCAACTATACTCTACTCATCATCAAACCAGGATTAAGAAACACTGCTCTAGAATATCCAGTAAGATCAGTGTCCTTGAACTACGTCGAAATTAAGACAGAATTCAAACTGTGGTGTTTAACGAAGGTCTGTTCCTGTTAACAGATGTCCAGGTTGTGTCCTAACAGCTCTATTCCTGTTAACAGATGTCCAGGTTGTGTCCTAACAGCTCTATTCCTGTTAACAGATGTCCGGGCTGTGTAATGTGTCATTGAAAAGTGCACTCTGCTCTCCTCTACCCCGTAGAATATTCCAGTCAACTGTGTAATTAAATTCCACTGTTGCAGTTATATGTTGAGCCAAAGAGACGATGCTAGACATAAACCTGGTCACCAGAAATGTAAATTTGGAAAGAGGAGAAAGTTGGAAATTACATGCCAAAGCCAAACCTAGCTGTCGGATGGTTCACTGTAGTCTTTAAATGTAACACATATTTCTAAAATACAGTCCTTTCGGAAAGTATTCAGACCTCTTCCCTTTTTCCACATTTTGTTACGTTACAGCCTTATTCTAAAATCGATTAAATAAATACAAATCTTCATCAATCTACACACAATACCCCATAATGACAAAGCAAAAAAAAAAATTATACATTTTTGCGACTTTATTAAAAATGAAAAAACAGAAATACCTTATTTGCATTGGTATTCTGACCCTTTGTTATTAGACTCAAACTTTAGCTCAGGTGCATTGATTGGAGTCCACCTGTGGTAAATTCTATTGATTGGATATGATTTGGAAAGGCACACACCTGTCTATACAAGGTCCCACAGTTGACAGTGCATGTCAGAGCAAAAACCAAGCCATGAGGTTGAAGGAATTGTCCATAGAGCTCCGAGACAGGATTGTGTTGATGCACAGATCTGGGGAAGGGTACCAAAACATTTCTGCTGCATTGAAGGTCCCCAAGAACACAGTGGCCTCCATTATTCTTTAATGGAAGAAGTTTGGAACCACCAAGACTCTTCCTAGAGCTGGCCGCCCGGCCAAACTGGGCAATCGGGGGACAAGGGCCTTGGTCAGGGAGGTGACCAAGAACCCGATGGTCACTCTGACAGAGCTATTCCTCTGTGGAGATGGGAGAACCTTCCAGAAGGACAATCATCTCTGCAGCACTCCACCAATCAGGCCTTTATGGTAGAGTGGCCAGACGGAAGCAACTCCTCAGTAAAAGGCACATGACAGCCCGCTTGGAGTTGGCCAAAAGGGACCAAAAGGGCTCTCAGACCATGAGAAACAAGATTATCTGGTCTGATTAAACTCTTTGACCTGAATGCCAAGCGTCACATCTGGAGGAAACCTGGCACCATCCCTACGGTGAAGCATGGTGGTGGCAGCATCATGCTGTGGGGATGTTTTTCAGTGGAAGGGACTGGAAAACTAGTCAGGATCGAGGGAAAGATGAACAGAGCAAAGTACAGAGAGATCATTGATGAAAACCTGCTGCAGAGTGCTCTGGACCTCAGACTTGGACGAAGGTTCACCTTTCAACAGGACAACGACTCCAAGCACACAGCCAAGACAATGCAGGAGTGACTTCGGGACAAGTCTCTGAATGTCCTTGAGTGGCCCAGCCAGAGCCCGGACTTGAACCCTTTTGAACATCTCTGGAGAGAGCTGAAAAGAGCTTTGCAGTGATTCTCCCCATCCAACCTGACAGAGCTTGCAGAGAAGAATGGGAGAAAATACAGGTGTGCCAATCTTGTAGCGTCATACCCAAGAAGTTGTAATCGCTGCCAAAGGCGCTTCAAGAAAGTACTGAGTAAAGGGTCTGAATACTTATGTAAATGTGATATTTCATTTTTATTTTTTACAAATTGCAACAACAAAAGATACATTTTACTTTATAATTTTGGAGTATTATGTGTAGATTGATGAGAAGAAAAAATATTTAATACATTTTTAAATAAGGCTGTATTGAAACAAAATGTGGAAAAAGTCAAGGGGTCTGAATACTTTCTGAATGCACTGTAATCCTAAAAATAACACAGAGCGTCCAAGCTAAATGTTTTAAGTTGTCCTAATATATCTGAGGATGTGAGAATAGCAGCATACCAGGCCATAGCGATGCAGCGTATTGCCTTATAGAGTGGTGGTGCCCACTCCCTAGCCGCTAACTGGGTATTTGCGTTAGTTTCCGTGAGGCCTGGCAGAGAGAGATGGACAACTCTAAATAGAAGGTGAAATGCAGTGGTCTGAAAACTCTTTAAGAACCTTGCTTTCTTTTCCATGCATGTTTTTTCTTTCTTTATTCTTTTATAGTTGTCTTTTTTCTGTTCTGTAAGTTTGGCTTCACAGATGTTACGCAGAGACAGAGAAAGATAGACAGAGAGAGAGAGACATACACTTCTGAAAGGCAGACTTATAGCATGGAGAGAGAGGTTGAGAGAGAGAGAGCGATCGAGACACACACAGAGAGACAGAGAGAGAGACAGAGAGAGAGAGAGAGAGAGGGAGAGAGAGACACAGAGAGAGAGAGAGAGAGAGAGAGAGAGAGAGGGAGAGAGATATATTTCAGTCTACTTGAACAGAGCAATACTCAATTGTGTGGCATCAAAGCCAAAGGAACTGAATAATATTAAGAAATGCTATAGATGGAAGGAAAGTAGTGTGGAAACCTACCAAATAAAAAACAACAAATTCTTCCCTTTTAAACAACTTCCTGGACAAAACGTTTCACTCTAATGTTGTAAGTGTAAACTTGGCTAGTAGAAAACCTAAACAGTATATTTGACCTCTCAGCTTCCCTATCAAATCTAAAAATGGCAAACAGAAAACCGAAGAAAATAAACAACAATATCAAATGGTTTGATGAAGAATGCAAAAACCAAAGAAAGAAATTGAGATACCTATCCAAGCAAAAACGCCTTCACTATGGTGAATCACTGGAACTATACAGAAATACGCTACGGAAAAAGAAGGAACAGCATGTCAGAAATCAGCTCAATGTAATTGAAGATCAATAGAATCTAACCACTTCTGGGAGGATTGGAACACACTAAACAAATAACACAAATAATTATCTATCCAAAACAGATGTGTGGATAAACCACTTCTTCAATCTTTTTGGCTCTATAACAAAGAATAAATAGCAAAAACATATACATGATCAAATACAAATCTTAGAATCAACTATTAAAGACTACCAGAACCCACTGGATTCTCCAATTACATTGAATGAACAACAGTACAAAATACAAACCCTCCAACCCCAAAAGGCCTGTGGTGTTGATGGTATCCAAAATTAAGTGATAAAATATACAAACCATGAATTCCAATTCCATGAATTCCAATTGGCTATTGGCTAAACTGGCTAAACCCTTTAACATCATCCTCAGCTCTGGCATCTTCCAAAATATTTGGAACCAAGGACTGATCACCCCAATCCACAAAAGTGGAGACAAATTTGTCCCCAATAACTACCTGTGGGATATGGGTCAACATCAACCTTGGGAAAATCCTTTGCATTATCATTTACAGCAGACTCGTACATTTCCTCAATGAAAACAATGTACTGAGCAAATGTCATATTGACTTTTTACCAAATTACCATACGACAGACCACGTATTCACCCTTCACACACTAATCAACAAACAAACCAAAACAAAGGCAAAGCCTTCTCATGCTTTGTTGATTTCAAAAAAGCTTTTGACTCAATTTGGTATGACGGTCTGCTGTATAAACTGATGGGAAGTGGTGTAGGGGGAAAAACATACGACATTATAAAATCCATGTACACAAACAAGTGTGGGGTTAAAATTGGCAAAAAACACACACATTTCTTCCCACAGGGCCGTGGGGTGAGACAGGGATGCAGCTTAAGCCCCACACTAATCAACAAACAAACAAACCAAAACAAAGGCAAAGCCTTCTCATGCTTTGTTGATTTCAATGATGGTCTGCTATACAAATTGCTGGAAAGTGGTGTTGGTGGAAAAACATACAACATTATAAAATCCATATACACAAACAACAAGTGTGAGGTTAAAATTGGCAACAAAAAAAACACATTTATTTCCACCAGGCCAGGCCAAAATACAAATTCTATCTAGACACCGTTTGTTGCGGTTGTGTGGAGAGACGGACCAAGGCGCAGCGTGCTCTGAGTTCCACATCTTTTATTTAATGAAACTCACAAAACAAAAAGGAAACAATCAACTAACCGTAACGAAAGAGGTGCTACATGCACTAACTCAAAACAAGATCCCACAAAACACAGTGGGGAAATGGCTGCCTAAATATGATCCCCAATCAGAGACAACGATAAACAGCTGCCTCTGATTGGGAACCATACCAGGCCAACATAGAAATAGAACAACCTAGATTACCCACCCTAGTCACACCCCGACCTAACCAACATAGAAATAAAAGGCTCTCTATGGTCAGGGCGTGACACCGTTGCCCTAGAACACACAAAAAACTATACATACTCGGCCTAAACATCAGCGCCACAGGTAACTTCCACAAAGTTGTGAACGATCTGAGAGACAAAGCAAGAAGGGCCTTCTATGCCATCAAAAGGAACATAAAATTCGACGTACCGATTAGGATCCTTGAATCAGTTATAGAACCCATTGCCCTTTATGGTTGTGAGGTCTGGGGTCCGCACATCAACCAAGAATTCACATAATGGGACAAACACCAAATTGAGACTCTGCATGCAGAATTCTGCAAAAATATCCTCTGTGTACAACGTAGAACACCAAAAAAAAGCATGCAGAGCAGTATTAGGCCGATACCCGCTAATTATCAAAATCCAGAAAAGAGCCGTTAAATTCTACAACCACCTAAAAGGAAGCGTTTCCCAAACCTTCCTTAACAAAGCCATCACATACAGAGAGATTAACCTGGAGAAGAGTCCCCTAAGCAAGTTGGTCCTGAGGCTCTGTTCACAAACAAACACACCCCACAGAGCCTCAGGACATTAATAACTTTTTTAGGATAAAGGGCAGCATTCGGAATTTTGGATGAAAAGCGTGCCCAAAGTAAACTGCTTGCTACTCAGGCCCAGAAGCTAGGATATGCATATAATTGGTCGATTTGGATAGAAAACACTCTAGCATTTCTAGAACTGTTAAATGAATGTCTGTGAGTATAACAGAACTTATTTGGCAGGCGAAACCCCGAGGACAAACCATCCAGGAATTTTGTTTTTGAGGTGACAGTGTTTTCAATGAGGTTTCTATGTGGATCTAGATTTCGAAGGCACTTGCTTGCAGTTCCTATCGCTTCCACTGGATGTCAACAGTCTTTAGAAATTGGTTGATGTTTTTCTTTTGAGTAATGAAGAAGTATGGCTGTTCAGAACGAGGGTCAAGTCTAGTGTACTGTTGTGGTTGGGGCGCGTGACCTGAAAGCTCGCTCCACTTTGTTTTCATCCGGTATTGAACACAGTTTATCCCGTCTTAAATGTTATCGATTATTTACATTAAAAAATACCTAAAGTTGTATTAGGAAAGTTGTTTGAAATGTTTGAATCAAGATTACAGGTAACTTAGTAGATATTTTGTAGTCATGTTGCGCGAGTTGGAACCGGTGTTTTTCTGAATCAAACGCGCCAAATAAATGGACATTTTGGAGATATAACGACGGAATTTATCGAACAAAAGGACCATTTATGATGTTTATGGGACATATTGGAGTGCCAACAGAAGAAGAACTTCAAAGGTAAGGCATGAATTATATCGGTATTTCTGAGTTTTGTGTCGCACCTGGCCGGTTGAATTATGATTGTCATGTGTTTGTTTGATGTGGTACTGTCCTCCGATAATAGCATGGTTTGCTTTCACCGTAAAGCCTTTTTTGAAATCTAACACGGTGGCTAGATTAACAAGAAGTTAAGCTTTAATTTGGTATATTGCACTTGTGAATGTATGAAAGTTAAATATTTCTAATATTTTGGGGGGAATTTTGCGCTCTGCCATTTCACAGGATGTTGTCGAAATGCTCCGCTAGTGGAACCCCTAGCCGTAAAAAAGGTTGACACAATTAGAGACAACCAAATCAGGAGAAAACAAAAACATCATTACTTGACACATTGGAAAGAATGAACAAAAAAAACGAGCAAACTAGAATGCTATTTGGCCCTAAACAGAGAGTACACAGTGGCAGAATACCTGACCACTGTGACTGACCCAAACTTAAAGATAGCTTTGAATCTTTGACTACGTACAGACTCAGTGAGCATAGCCTTGCTATTGAGAAAGGCAGCCGTAGGCAGACCGGACTCTCAAGAGATGACAGGCTGCACTTCCTAACCTCCTGCCAAACGTATGACCATATTAGAGACACATATTTCCTTCAGATTACACAGATTCACAAAGAATTTGAAAACAAACCCAATGTTGATCGATCAACTCCCATATCTACTGGGTGAAATACCACAGTGTGCCATCACAGCAGCAAGATTTGTGACCTATTGCTACAAGAAAAGGGCAACCAGTGAAGAACAAACACCATTGTAAATACAACCTATATTTATGTGTATTAATTTTCCCTTTTGTACTTTAACTTTTGCACATAATGTGACATTCGAAATGTCTTTATTCTTTTGGAACTTTTGTGAGTGTAATGTTTACTGTTGTTTTTTTTTATTGTTTATATGACTTTTGTTTATTATCTACTTCACCTGCTTTTGCAATGTAAACATGTTTCCCATGCCAATAAAGTCCTTCAATTTAAATTGAATTGAAATTGAGAGAGAAAGAGATGCATCTGAAAGGCAGAATTATAACATGGAGAGAGAGAAACAGGCAGAGAAATAGATAGAGAGAGAGAGAAATATATATATATAGAGAGAGAGAAGAGAGAGAGAGAGAGAGAGAGAGAGAGAGAATGAGAGAGCCACAGAAATATATATATAGAGAGAAAGAAATAGAGAGAGAGGAGAGATGAGAGAGAGAGAGCTCAGAAAGAGTGTTCAGCACTTGCACTGTCAAACTCTGAGATCTCCAAAGTTCTCACCCAGTTAGCTTGTGTCTGTCTGTCCGTCCGTCCGTCCGTCCGTCCGTCCGTCCGTCCGTCCGTCCGTCCGTCCGTCCGTCTGTCCGTCTGTCTGTCTGTGTCTGTAAGGTGATCGTTAGTTATTGGCTTTAATCAAAATATTATAAGGTGATAGTGGTTAGTTCTGTATGGTCTTAGATCAGCTTCTCAAGCTGTTGGTGGTTGATTTGTGCTCCATGTAGCTCCCTCACGACGCCAGGACAGCGGAGTCAATCACCAGTGCGGTAGCAGAGAGAACAGTCTATGACTAGGGTGGCTGGAGTCTTTGACCATTTTTAGGGCCTTCCTCTGACACCGCCTGGTATAGACTAATGATGATGCTGGAGTCGTGCCTGGCCATGCAGTCATGAGAGAACAGGGAGTACAGGAGGGGACTGAGCACGCACCCCTGAGGGGCTCCTGTGTTGAGGATCATCTTGGCGGATGTGTTGTTACCTACCCTTACCACCTGGGGGCGGCCCGTCAGGAAGTCCAGGATCCAGTTGCAGAGGGAGGTGTTTAGTCCCAGGGTCCTTAGCTTAGTGATGAGCTTTGAGGGCACTATGGTGTTGAACACTGAGCTGTAGTCAATGAATAGCATTCTCACATAGGTGTTACTTTTGTCCAGGTGGGAAAGGACAGTGTGGAGTGCAATAGAGATTGCATCATCTGTGGACCTGTTAGGGCGGTATGCGAATTGGAGTGGGTCTCGGGTTTCTGGGATGATGGTGTTGATGTGAGCCATGACCAGCCTTTCAAAGCACTTCATGGCTACAGACGTGAGTGCTACGAGTTGGTAGTCATTTAGGCAGGTTACCTTAGTGTTCTTGGATACAGGGACTATGGTGGTCTGCTTGAAACATGTTGGTATTACAGACTCAGTCAGGGGGAGGTTGAAAATGTCAGTGAAGACACTTGCCAGTTGGTCAGAGCATGCTTGGAGTACACGTCCTGGTAATCTATCTGGCCCTTCGACCTTGTGAATGTTGACCTGTTTAAAGGTCTTCCTCACATCGGCTACGGAGAGCGTGATCACACAATCATCTGGAACATCTGATGGTCTCATGCATGTTTCAGTGTTATTTGCCTCGAAGCGAGCATAGAAGGTAATTAGCTCGTCTGGTAGGCTCGTGTCGCTGGGCAGCTTGCGGCCGTGCTTCCCTTTGTAGTCTGTAATAGTTTGCAGGCCCTGCCACATCCGACAAACGTCGGAGCCGGTGTAGTACGATTCAATCTTAGTCCTTTATTGATGCTTTGCCTGTGGTAGCTCTACCCTTTAGCTCAGCGCGGATGTTGCCTGTAATCCATGATTTCAGGTTGGGGTATGTACGTACGGTCACTGGGGACGACATCATCAATGCACATATTGATGAAGCCAGTGACTGATGTGGTGTACTCCTCATTGTCATCGGAAGAACCCTGGAACATTATTCCAGTCTGTGCTAACAAAAACAGTCCTGCAGTTTAGCATCCGCTTCATCTGACCACTTTCTTTTGACCGAGTCACTGGTGCTTCCTGCATTAGTTTTTGCTTGAAAGCAGGAATCAGGAGGATAGAATTATGGTCAGATTTGTACGCGTCTCTGTGTGTGGAGTAAAGGTGGTCTAGAGTTTTTTCCCTCTGGTTGCACATTTAACATGCTGATAGAAATTAGGTAAAACTGATTTAAGTTTCCCTGCATTAAAGTCCCCGGCCACTAGGAGCACCGCCTCTGGATGAGCATTTTCTTGTTCGCTTATGGCCTTATACAGCTGGTTGAGTGTGGTCTTAGTGCCAGCATCGGTTTGTGACGTTAAATAGACGGCTATGAATAATATAGATGAGAACTCTCTTGTTAGATAGTGTTGTCTACAGCTTATCATAAGGTACTCTACCTCAGGCAAGCAATACCTCGAGACTTCTTTAATATTAGACATGGCACCCCAGCTGTTGTTGACAAATAGACACACAACCCCCGCCCCTTTTCTTACCAGACATAGCTTCTCTGTCCTGCCGGTGCATGGAAAATACTGCCAGCTCTATATTATCCATGTCGTTGTTCAGCCACGACTCAGTGAAATATAAGATTATACAGTTTTTAATGTCCCGTTGGTAGGAGAGTCGTGATCATATTTCATCCATTTTGTTTTCCAATGATTGCACGTTGGCCAATAGAATGGATGGTCGTGTAAGTTTACTCAATCGCCTACTAATTCTCAGAAGGCAGCCCGACCTCTGTCCCCTTTTTCTCTGTCTTTACTTCACGCAAATGACGGGGATTTGGGCCCGTTCCTGAGAAAGCAGTGTATCCTTCGCGTTGGACTCATTAAATAAAAAAGCTTTGTCCAGTTCGAGGTGAGTAATCGCTGTTCTGATGTCCAGAAGTTATTTTCGGTCATAAGAGACAATAGCAGTAATAACATTATGTACAAAATAAGTAAAAAAATAAAAAAAAGTTACAAACAACGGGAAAAATCTAACAAAATTGCACAGTTAGTTAGGAGCCCGTAAAACGGCAGCCATCCCCTCCAGCGCCATTTGTCAGGTATGACTCTTCTATCTACAGTCTGGTCTGTCTCAGCTAGCTAGAGGTATGACTCTTCTCTCTACAGTCTGGTCTGTCTCAGCTAGCTAGAGGTATGACTCTTCTCTCTACAGTCTGGTCTGTCTCAGCTAGCTAGAGTTATGACTCTTCTCTCTACAGTCTGGTCTGTCTCAGCTTGCTAGAGGTATGACTCTTCTCTCTACTAGAGGTCGACCGATTATGATTAAAAAATATAACTCCGATACCGATTAATCGGCCGGTTTTTATATATATATTTGTAATAATGACAATTACAACAATACTGAATGAACAATGAACACTTTTATTTTAACTTAATATAATACATCAGTAAAATCAATTTAGTCACAAATAAATAATGAAACATGTTCAATTTGGTTTAAATAATGCAAAAACAAAGTGTTGGAGAAGAAAGTAAAAGTGCAATATTAATCGGTCGACCTCTACTCTCTACAGTCTGGTCTGTCTCTGCTAGCTAGAGTTCAAATCAAATCATATCAAATCACATGCGCCTGAATACAACAGGTGTAGACGTTACAGTGAAATGCTTACTTACAAGCCCTTAATCAACAATGCTTTAAGAAGAAGTTATGAAAAATTAAGTGTTCAGTAAAAAAATAAAAGTAACAAATAATTAAACAGCAGCCGTAAAATAAGTAATAGCAATATATGTACAAGTAGGTAGAGTTAAAGTGTCTATTCATAGATAATAAACAGAGAGTAGCAGCAGGGTAAAAGAGGAGTCTGGGTAGCCATTTGGATTAGCTGTTCAGGAGTCTTATGGCTATGGGTTAGAAGCTGTTAATAAGAAGCCTTTTGCACCTAGACTTGGCGCTCCGGAGTTATCCTCTCTGCAGTCTGGCCCATTCCCCACTTCTTACTCTTGGCCCTGATCCTCACAGCAAAACCCCTCAGCCAAACAACCTAATACACATTACTTTGTTTTTGCCCAATATGGGATTGGAAATACTACATTAATTACAGGTCAGCACACACAGCCTGTCATGAATACGCATGCATTCAGAACGCCAGTCGCTAACCCTTGCCAATGGTGTGTCTACATTTACATTGTTTGTGCTTCCCAAATGGCCCAATGAGCCATGGTTAAACGTAGTGCACTATAAAGGGTATAGGGTGCCATTTGGGACGCAGGACCTAAGACGTGTGCGTAGGGGATTTCTTCCACCGTTTTTCCAGAACAAAAGTGAAAAACATTACATCACGTCATAACATATCCTCCTGCTAGTGTTCTAACCCTTTGTGAATCGTCTGCCAGGTCATATCGTGTTTCATAGTATTTGACTTATCATTGGTTGCGCGTCACAGCGAAGAGAAGAGATGGAAGTCAAATGTCGGGCTACTACGAGGACCATGAAAGGGTCAGAGATGTTTTTCAGCCTTTTTTGTTATCATGCTCCCTTCTACTATTAATCAGGGCAGTGTTACTGAGTGTTATTGAATTATACAACTACCATCAGTACAGTATCAGCGTACCCGTTTGCCAGGGGACAAATGGAAGCCAAATGTCGGGCTACTACGAGGACCATGAAAGGGTCAGAGATGTTTTTCAGCCTTTTTTGTTATCATGCTCCCTTCCACCACCCGTCTTTACACAAAGCCTGAGGACCAGTGTTGGTCACTGTTATTGAGTGATAGTACTTACTACTTGATAACAATCAAGACCGCATACCCATTTGTCAGGGAAAGAAACGGAAATGAACCATGAAAGGATCATGTTTTTCAACCTACTATTATAACACACACACACCCTTCCCCTATTCAACCCTGCACCCAATCTGGGGAGCAGTCTAGTTGTTGATGGGACTTCCCTCAATACAGTATCACCACATCCCAGTGTTGTTCAGTGTTGACTGATGGGACTTCCATCAATACAATATCACCGCATCCCAGTGTTGTTCAGTGTTGACTGATAGTACTTCCATCAATACAGTATCACCACATCCCAGTGTTGTTCAGTGTTGACTGATGGGACTTCCATCAATACAGTATCACCGCATCCCAGTGTTGTTCAGTGTTGACTGATAGTACTTCCATCAATACAGTATCACCACATCCCAGTGTTGTTCAGTGTTGACTGATTGTATTTCCCTCAATACAGTTTCACCACACACCAATAATGCATCCCTTTACCAATATTACAATATACCCGCATTCAGTGCATTCAGAAAGTATTCATACCCCTTGACTTTTTCCCCATTTTGTAATGTTACAGCCTTATTCTAAAATGGAGTAAATCGTTTTTTCCCCTCATCAATCTAAACATAATACCCCATAATGACAAAGCAAAAACAGGTTTTTAGACATTTAAACATAAAAAAATATATATAATGAAATAATGCATTTAAATACAGTAGGTATTCAGACCCTTTACTAAGTACTTTGCTGAAGCACCTTTGGCAGTGATTACAGCCTCGAGTCTTCTTGGGTATGACGCTACAAGCTTGGCACACCTGTATTTGGGGAGTTTCTCCCATTCTTCTCTGCAGATCCTCTCAAGCTCTGTCAGGTTGGATGGGGAGCATCACTGCGCAGCTATTTTCAGGTCTCTCCAGAGATGCTTGATTGGGTTCAAATCCGGGCTCTGGCTGGACCACTCAAGGACATTCAGAGACTTGTCCCGAAACCACTCCTGCGTCGTCTTGGCTGTGTGCTTAGGGTTGTTGTCCTGTTGGAAGGTAAACCTTTGCCCCAGTCTGAGGTCCTGAGTGCTCTGGAGTAGGTTTTCATCAAGGATCTCTCTGTACTTTGCTCTGTTCATCTTTCCCTCGATCCTGACTAGTCTCCCAGTCCCTGCTGCTGAAAACATCCCCACAGCATTATGCTGCCACCACAATGCTTCGCCGTAGGGATGGTACCAGGGTTCCTCTAGACATGATGTTTGGCATTTAGGCCAAACCTCGGTTTCACCAGAGAATCTTGTTTATCATGGTCTGAGAGTTTTTTACGTGCCTTTTGGCAACTCCGAGCGGGCTGTCATGTGCCTTTTACTGAGGAGTGGCTTCCGTCTGGCCACTCTACCATAAAGGCCTGATTGGTGGAGTGCTGCAGAGATGGTTGTCCTTCTGGAAGGTTCTCCCATCTCCACAGAGGAACTCTGGAGCTCTGTCAGAGTGACCATCGGGTTCTTGGTCACCTCCCTGACCAAGGCCCTTCTCCCCCGATTGCTCAGTTTGGCCAGGCGGACAGCTCTAGGAAGAGTCTTGGTGGTTCCAAACTTCTTCTATTTAAGAATGATGGAGGCCACTGTGTTCTTGGGGACCTTCAGTGCTGCAGACATTTTTTGGTACCCTTCCCCAGATCTGTGCCTTGACACAAACCTGTCTCGGACCTCTACGGACAATTCTTTCCACCTCATGGTTTGGTTTTTGCGCTGACTGTGGGACCTTATATAGACAGGTGTGTGTCTTTCCAAATCATGTCCAATCAACTGAATTTACCACAGGTTGACTTCAATCAAGTTGTAGAAACATCTCAAGGATGACCAATGGAAACAGGATGCACCTGAGCTCAATTTCGAGTCTCATGGCAAAGGTTCTGAATACATATGTCAATAAGTTATTTCTGTAAAAAGAAATTATACATTTGCAAAAAAAATTTAAAACATGTTTTTGCTTTGTCATTATGAGGTATTGTGTGTAGATTGATGAGGATTTTGTTTTATTTAATCCATTTTAGAATAAGACTGTAACGTTACAAAATGTGGACAAAGGGAAAGGGTCTGAATACTTTGCCAAATGCCCTGTAAAATTGGTGTTTCTTCCACGGGATGGTTGAGCTAACGTAGGCTAATGTGATTAGCATGAGGTTGTAAGTAACAAGAACATCGGCAAACTTAATGATGGTGTTGGAGTCGTGCCAGGCCATGCAGTCATGAGTGAACAGGGAGTACAGAAGCACGCACCACTCAGGGGGCCCCCATGTTGAGGATCAGCGCGGCGGATGTGTTGTTACCTACCCTCACCACCTGGGGGCGGCCCGTCAGGAAGTCCAGGATCCAGTTGCAGAGGGAGGTGTTTAGTCCCAGGTTCCTTAGCTTAGTGATGAGCTTTGAGGGTCCTATGATGTTTAACGCTGAGCTGTAGTCAATGAATAGCATTCTCACATAGGTGTTCCTTTTGTCCAGCTGGGAAAGGACAGTGTGGAGTGCAATAGAGACCTCATCATCTGTGGATCTGTTAGGGAGGTATGCAAATTGTTGATGTGAGCCATGACCAGCCTTTCACAAAGCACTTCATGGCTACAGACATGAGTGCTACGAGTCGGTAGTCATTTAGGCAGGTTACCTTAGTGTTCTTTGGCACAGGGACTATGGTGGTCTGCTTGAAACATGTTGGTATTACAGACAGACAGGGAGAGGTTGAAAATGTCAGTGAAGACACTTGCCAGTTGGTTAGCGCATGCTTGGAGTACACGTCCTGGTAATCCGTCTGGCCCTGCGGCCTTGTGAATGTTGACCTGTTTAAAGGTCTTACTCACATTGGCTACGGACAGGGTGATCACACAGTCGTCCGGAAACAGCTAATGCTCTCATTCATGTTTCAGTGTTTTTTGCCTCGAAACGAGCATAGAAGTTAATTAGCTTGTCTGGTAGTCTCGTGTCACTGGGCAGCTCGTGGCTATGCTTCCAGTTGTATTGTGTAATAGTTTGCCAGCCCTGCCACATCCTACGTAGTACGAGTCAATCAAAGTTATGCCTTTGGTGTGACCAGATGATGGATGATATCGGGCGGCTAGAAGGACATTTTCTGTCTATCTGATGAGCTGAAGCAGAAGGAGTTCACCAATGTAGCTATAGCCCAGGCTAAACATTAAACATATCTTGGTGCTGAACATCTCTCTCACCCAGTGTGGTGGAGAGTTGGGTGAAGTCGACCTGTCTCACTTCTCTGAGCAGGTGGCTTTTTGGACTCCACTTCACCACAGAGACTGTGCCGAGGTGGTTAGGCGAAAGGGCCTGGCAAGTGATCGACAACATCAAACAACCGGGCGATAACATCCGCCTTCATATGGCAGCCAGACCGTGCCCTCTGTACCCAATAGGGGACCGCCTCACCTCTGGACTACTGTGACTTCATCCCACAAAGAAAACGGAGGTCCTCGTCGCCACCCGAGACAACCCCTCTCTCACCCTTTTTAGGCAACGGCGCTCCTGACTGCACCATGCACCCCCCCCCCCCAAGTTCCATGTGCCCTAAAGCTCTTGAAGCTCAGCCATCCCAGGCCGCTGGCTCCATGTGACCTGGAAATCCACAACCCCACTCTCCCGAGATAGCCATTGTTGGGACTTCCATTGTACGGGATGTGGTGGTTGGTGGGGCAAAGACATCCTGCTTCCCTAGTGCCAGAGTGTGTAACATCATTCAGGAGCTTACGGTCATTCTGGAACTAAACCTGAAGCTGCACACTGTGGTTGTGCATCCTGGTACAAATAACATCAAGCTGCTGCAAAGGGCTGAGTTGAGACGGGACTTCGAATACCTCAGAGACAGGTTATTGGCAACGGGCAAGAGGATTGTTTTTTCTTGCCCTAGCCCAGTGCTTCTCAATTATTTTCTGTTACGCCCCCCCTAGGAAGAAGTAAACATTTCGCGCCCCCCCCCAACTCTCCGCCGCGACTGTAAATAGTATCATTTGTCTATAAAATTGTTATAAGTACACCTCTGCATAACATTGTATCCTTATTAACATTAAAGAAAAATAAAAAAGAAAGAAATATAGATCAACTTACAACAAAGAATAACTTTATTAACATTGTTTTTTTTAGTTTGTAACAGAAAAGACTTCAAGTGCATCAATTTGCCTGAAATTTTTAAAAAAATTAAACCCTTATTTAAACTGTAAACATTTTTTGACCATTTGATACTGAAAAATAAAATAAAATATAATCAATAAATAATAATAAATTCAAATTGATCAGCAACATTAACTCAGGAGCACAATATATGAAACATTTTGACCTATAAAAGAAAAATGAATAAAACAATGTGCTGATTTTTTTTTTTAATCAAAATGAGGAAGTCAGGATTAATGGCTACAATGAGCACGTTTTGCAGAGCACAGCTTTTCGAAGCGGGGTTTGAAGCATGATACTGCAACTCTCAGCTCCTGCTCAATGTTTAGCTGGGACCTGTACTTGGTCTTCAGTGCAGCAACAGCAGAGAAGCCAGTCTCACAAAGATAAGATGTTGCAAAAGAAAGAAGAATGCCCATGGCCCTCTGCCCTAAGAGTGGATACTGCCTCTCTACACTCAGCCAGAATTCACCCAGTGTCTGTGATGTGAACCTCAGTCTCAATGTGGAGTCAGACGTCATATCAATGAACTGGTCCTCCTCTGCAGAGCTGAAACCAGTTGGAGCTGGTGCATTGAAAGGATCTCTCACCCAGTCATATTGGGAACTGTTTTCAGGGAAGTACTTTTTAAAGAATCCCATCAGTGATGAAATATGCTCCTTAATATATGGAATCACTGAGGTGGCATCATAGTCAGTAGTGTCAACAAATTCATGCAGGTTCTCGAATGAATCAGTATTTCCTTCATCAAGTCGCCTGCCCCACATTGCAAGCTTTCAAGTGAAAGAGCTGATCTTGTCTGTGACCTGAGGGAGGTGTTTATCTTTCCCTTGAAGCTGTAGATTTAGTTCATTTAGCTTTCCAAATATGTCACTCAGGTAGGCCAGTTTTGCCAGGAAGTTCTCATCACTACATTTTTCTGTGATGTCATACTTGTGCTCCTGCTCCAAAAACATTCTTATCTGCTCTCTGAGCTCAAAAACTCGGGACAAGACTTTTCCTCGTGACAGCCACCTTGCTTCACTGTGAAACAGCACAGCTTGATGTTCAGCTCCCATCTCCTCACAGATAGCAGAGAAGACTCTTGTTTTTAGTGGTCTGGTCTTTATAAAATTGACTACACCTACAATGTCAGTCATAACCTCACTTAATTCAGAGGAAAGGTGCCTTGATGCCAGTGCTTCTCTGTGTATAACACAGTGTGTCCACTCAGCATTAGGTGAGGCCTTCTTGATGAGTGCCCGAAGTCCTTTTCTCATCCCTGCCATGGTCTGTGCACAATCACTGCAAACACCAATGCAGTTCTCCCACTTTAGCCAATTCTCAGTCAGGAAGCAGTCCAGCATTTTGAATAGCTCTTCAGCTGTGGCTCTGTCTCTGACATATTTACAAAAAAGTAGATCCTCACACAGGGAGTTTGTCATGTCAAAACGTACATAAGCGATAAACAAACAGTCTTTGTTGCTGTCAGTTGCTTCATCGAACTGTAAGGCAAAACGTTTGTCTTTGAGTTTATCTACCAGCTGTTCTTTAATATCGTTAGCAATGTCATTTATACGTCTGGCGACAGTGTCATTGGACAGAGGGATAGTTTTTATTTTTGCAGCACTTGCGTCATCCAGCATGACAGAGACCATGTCTAATGCTGCAGGCAGTATCAGCTCCTCTGCTATGGAGTGGGGGTTTTGCACTGAGCAATTTGGTACGCAACCTTATATGATGCTAACAGTGCTCGCTGGTTTACTGAAGTAGCATTCACAAAGCGGGACGATTTTTGACAATATTCGGCACGTTTTCGCTGAAAAAACTCAAGCGGCTTATCAGCGTGATTGGGGTGTAATGTCTTTAAGTGACGCCTTAATTTATTTGGCTTCATGCTGTCCGCTGCCAACATTTTTAGACACAGTAAACATACCGGTCTTTCCTCGTCTCCAACCGTAGTCACAGTGAAGCCAAGCGCTACATACACTTCGTCATATTTCCTCGTTTTAGCTTTCGGGAGACTTACGTTTGTCTCATTATCTCCGTCTCTCTCCGCCTTTCTTTTCATCCCTGTTAAATATTTTTCCATGGTGTCTCTTAAGGGTTTGTTATCTGCACTTCATATCTCCTGCTCTGTGCTGTGTGCTCTTGTTCGGTAAAAAAAAAAAAAACTACTCCCCGCTGCAAGAAAAAGCATGTTCCCCGGGGTCACGCGCCCCCCCTGGCATCGCTCCGAGCCCCCCCAGGGGGGCGCGCCCCACTATTTGAGAAGGACTGCCCTAGCCCAACACCCGGTCATGGAATTGATCGCTTCTCCAAACTATTTGCACTTAACTAGGATAAAATCAGGACTCTGCTCTGAAAAAGGTTTGGATTTTACTGACAATTTCTGTCTGTTTCTGGAGGGACCGCAGTTCCTAAAAAGGAACGGCCTACAGCTGAACGGGAAAGAAGCTTGGATGCTAAATGCTAAAAAAGCTTTGATGGGATAAAGAAAAACACTTGCAGAGAGCCAATCCAACTAACAATATTAACTACTGGAACCAAGACATAAAAAGAACAGACATTGGCACAAGATGGATGGAATGTTGGAGCATAACTAACGAAATTACAGTGAATTCATGAAAATGTATGCTTAATCCAGTATAAACTAATGTATATAATTTATTACACAATAGACAAAATTATCATATTCTACAGCACAACAGCAGAGTGATGTCTTGTCTCCTAGGAATGCTATAAAGTCCAAAAGTTAAGTCCGGAATTAGAAAGTTGGCTGTTAGAAGTTTTCCAATGTAAATGTACTTTTAATCCGTCTGTCTGCATATTTCAAGACATGGCATACGAGGGTGCTGTGAGATACCCGATGTGTTGGACAATACTTTTGTCTTCAATCACAGGCGTCGAAATGAGCAGACCAAGGTGCAGCGTGGAATATGTTCATCTTGAGTTTTAATGCGAATAAATGAACACTTTACAAATAAACAAAAATGACAGCAGACAGTTCCGTCAGGTACTTACAGCTAAAACGGAAAACAACTACCCACAAAACCCAAAGGAAAAACAGGCTGCCTAAGTATGGCTTCCAATCAGAGACAACAAAAGACACCTGCCTTTGATTGGAAACCATACCCGGCCAAAACATGGAAAACAAATCATAGAAATAGAATTCTAGCACGATACCACCTAGAAACAGAAAACCCCAAAACCACCCAAAACAACCACCTGTCATGCCCTGACCACTCCACTATGGCAAATGACCTCTTACAATGGCCAGGACGTGACACAATCATCTTGAAAAAATGTAAAAACTGGAAATCAACCAATCCTCCATCGTTAACATAATGGAAAGGTCAAATCCTTTATTATGTAAATGTTGAAAGTGCGTGAGCAAAGGAAAGAAACAAAACGGTGCAATTTGAGGCCACGTGGCGGAAAGTTATACAGGCGCTGGAGATGGGTCTGGGAGATGGGTCTGGGAGATGGGTCTGGGAGATGGGTCTGGGAGATGGGTCTGGGCAGGTGGGTCTGGGCAGGTGGGTCTGGGAGATGGGTCTGGGAGATGGGTCTGGGCAGGTGGGTCTGGGCAGGTGGGTCTGGGAGATGGGTCTGGGAGATGGGTCTGGGAGATGGGTCTGGGAGATGGGTCTGGGAGATGGGTCTGGGCAGGTGGGTCTGGGCAGGTGGGTCTGGGAGATGGGTCTGGGAGATGGGTCTGGGCAGGTGGGTCTGGGCAGGTGGGTCTGGGAGATGGGTCTGGGAGATGGGTCTGGGAGATGGGTCTGGGAGATGGGTCTGGGAGATGGGTCTGGGCAGGTGGGTCTGGGCAGGTGGGTCTGGGTAGGTGGGTCTGGGAGATGGGTCTGGGAGATGGGTCTGGGAGATGGGTCTGGGTAGGTGGGTCTGGGAGATGGGTCTGGGAGATGGGTCTGGGAGATGGGTCTGGGAGATGGGTCTGGGCAGGTGGGTCTGGGCAGGTGGGTCTGGGCAGGTGGGTCTGGGCAGGTGGGTCTGGGTAGATGGGTCTGGGCAGGTGGGTCTGGGCAGATGGGTCTGGGCAGATGGGTCTGGGTAGATGGGTCTGGGTAGATGGGTCTGGGAGGTGGGTCTGGGCAGGTGGGTCTGGGAGATGGGTCTGGGAGATGGGTCTGGGAGATGGGTCTGGGCAGGTGGGTCTGGGAGATGGGTCTGGGAGATGGGTCTGGGAGATGGGTCTGGGAGATGGGTCTGGGAGATGGGTCTGGGCAGGTGGGTCTGGGCAGGTGGGTCTGGGAGATGGGTCTGGGAGATGGGTCTGGGCAGGTGGGTCTGGGCAGGTGGGTCTGGGAGATGGGTCTGGGAGATGGGTCTGGGAGATGGGTCTGGGAGATGGGTCTGGGCAGGTGGGTCTGGGCAGGTGGGTCTGGGAGATGGGTCTGGGAGATGGGTCTGGGCAGGTGGGTCTGGGCAGGTGGGTCTGGGAGATGGGTCTGGGAGATGGGTCTGGGAGATGGGTCTGGGAGATGGGTCTGGGCAGGTGGGTCTGGGCAGGTGGGTCTGGGTAGGTGGGTCTGGGAGATGGGTCTGGGAGATGGGTCTGGGAGATGGGTCTGGGAGATGGGTCTGGGTAGGTGGGTCTGGGAGATGGGTCTGGGAGATGGGTCTGGGAGATGGGTCTGGGAGATGGGTCTGGGCAGGTGGGTCTGGGCAGGTGGGTCTGGGCAGGTGGGTCTGGGAGATGGGTCTGGGCAGGTGGGTCTGGGAGATGGGTCTGGGCAGGTGGGTCTGGGAGATGGGTCTGGGCAGGTGGGTCTGGGCAGGTGGGTCTGGGCAGGTGGGTCTGGGCAGGTGGGTCTGGGTAGATGGGTCTGGGCAGGTGGGTCTGGGCAGATGGGTCTGGGCAGATGGGTCTGGGTAGATGGGTCTGGGTAGATGGGTCTGGGAGGTGGGTCTGGGTAGGTGGGTCTGGGCAGATGGGTATGGGCAGGTGGGTCTGGGTAGGTGGGTCTGGGCAGGTGGGTCTGGGCAGGTGGGTCTGGGTAGATGGGTCTGGGCAGGTGGGTCTGGGCAGATGGGTCTGGGCAGATGGGTCTGGGTAGATGGGTCTGGGTAGATGGGTCTGGGAGGTGGGTCTGGGTAGGTGGGTCTGGGCAGATGGGTATGGGCAGGTGGGTCTGGGTAGGTGGGTCTGGGCAGATGGGTCTGGGTAGGTGGGTCTGGGGAGGTGGGTCAGGGCAGATGGGTCTGGGTAGGTGGGTCTGGGAGGTGGGTCTGGGTAGGTGGGTCTGGGAGATGGATCTGGGCAGGTGGGTCTGGGCAGATGGGTCTGGGTAGGTGGGTCTGGGCAGATGGGTCTGGGCAGATGGGTCTGGGTAGGTGGGTCTGGGTAGGTGGGTCTGGGCAGATGGGTCTGGGTAGGTGGGTCTGGGAGGTGGGTCTGGGAGGTGGATTTGGGCATGAATAATGTCGTGGATGTTTCGATGCATCTGTATGTTGTCATTTCTATATGTATGTTTTGTATTGTACTTTTTTTTTATAACAAAAATCTGTATTGGTTGATGCCAGTATCAGATAGACTGAATAATATTTGTACTGAGCTAAATTGAACTCAACTGATAACTAAACCACCCTGCCCCAACTTAAAACACCCTGACAAATATCCTTCTGACAAATGCCGCTCATAAGGATACAGCCAATGTTATCATTGCTAACTACCTCAGTGACCATTGTCCAATTGCCTGCATTAAAGATACTAAGCTACTTTCAGGTATTATTACAAAGAGACATTTTAGAACTTTCAATTAGCAACATTTCCTGTATGACCTGGGATTGTATGATTGGGAGAGTGTGTCCTCAATCTCTGATTTCGATTAGACCCTTAAATGTTTAGCCTCTCAGTTTAACTCTGTTGCAAATAAGCATGCCCCAAATAAGAGATTAAGGGTAAAAGACAGATCTAACCCATGGTTCACGCATGAATTGTCTGAAAGGCACCCACTCTTTTTTTCATTTGAAACCATTTCATGTCAATGACGTACTAAGTGCCTTGCAAAAAAATGTATGTAAAAAGATCCTTAGGAGCTGATTGGCTCTTATTTCTACTGCAGCTTTCTGCCACCTCATTGTAGAACCTTTGACCCACATGTATGTTTTTTATAATAATTTTTTAGTACTTTTTACTTTGTACCCCTTTTTTTCTACCCAAATTTCATGATATCCAGTTGGTAGTTATAGTCTTGTCTCATCGCTGCAACTCCCGTACTGACTCGGGAGAGGCAAAGGTCGAGAGCCATGCGTCCTCCGAAACATAACCCTGCCGAGCTGCACTGCTTGTTGACGCACTGTTCGCTTAACCTGGAAGCCAGCCGCACCAATGTGTCGGAGGAAACACCGTACAGCTGGCGACCGAAGTCAGCGTGCATTGCGCCCAGCCACCACAAGGAGTCTCTAGAGCGCGATGGGACAAGGACATCCCAGCCGGCCAAACCCTCCCCTAACCAGGACAACGCTGGGCCAATTGTTGTGCGTTGCCTCATGGCTCTTCCGGTCATGGCCAGCTGCGACACAGCCCGGGATCGAACCCGGATCTGTAGTGACGCCTCTAGCACTGCGATGCAGTGGCTTAGACCTCTGCGCCACTCGGGAGGCCTCTGACCCACATTTTTTTATTTAATAATTGCTTCTGGTGCTATCCCTAAGATCTGGAAGGTGGCGCATATCCTACTCCTTTACAAAGGCCGGGATCTTTCTGATCTAGATAACTACCGTCCAATTTCAAAACTATCTTGCTTTGCAAAAATATTAGAATCCCTGGCAAACTCTCAGCTAATAACTTGTTGAACTTCAAATTCTATTCTTAATGTGCACCAGAGTGGGTTTATACCTGGACATAACACCGTTTCTTGAGCTACGCTTGTATTAAATTAAAGGAATCACTATGCTGACATACTTATAGACCTATCCAAGGTCTTCCATTACATTTTACATTTTAGTCATTTAGCAGACACTCTTATCCAGAGCGACTTACAGTAGTGAATGCATACATTTCACACATTTTTTCTCCGTACTGGTTCCCAGTGGGAATCGAACCCACAACCCTGGCATTGCAAACACCATGCTCTACCAACTAAGCCACACGGGACCACATACATTCATACTGTAGACCATACCCTACTAATGTAAAAGTTGATTTTGGGACCTGGACTCTTTACTATTTATATAAATAATATTGGTCTGTCTGCAAAAAAGCTGTAACATTCATCTGTATGCTGATGACATTGTTATGTACTGTACGTTATTGCACCTACTGCTGACCAGGCTATGTTAATAAAGCTGCACCTTGATTTTGTTGCCTTGCAGAAAGCCTGTGTTAATTTAAAATTAGTACTTAATGTGGGAATAACTAAATGTATGTGGTTTTGTAATTCTCCAATAAATATTTCAGATGGTTTACACATTTATGCATTGGATGGTTCTCTCATTGAGCAGGTTCCGCCTAAAAATATGTGCTCTTTTGATTTACGACAATTTGACGTTTCAAAAAAAACATACGGATGAGTTAAGAAGCTGAGATTTAATGTGGGCGTCTTTTTATAGAAATAGATCATGCCTCTCCATAAACAACAGGAAGCAGGTTGTGGAGGCTTTCTTCCTGCCAGCTCTTGATTATGGTGAAACCATTTATCAGAATGCAGCAGCCATTACTCTAAAAACTCTTGGATGCAATGTTGCCATAGCGCACTTCGCTTTATCACAGGTGACAGGTTTAATACTCATCACTACATCTTTTATCAGAAGGTTGGCTCTAAATTCCTGTAGATTACTACCTTTCTCCCATTTTTGTTTGCCACGCCATTTTTGTTTGCCACGCTGTGTTGCACAAGCTTTCAACAGATCTCACTTCTCTGTTAAAGTATGTCAATACGAGGCACCAAACCCCGCTCACAGGGGTTGGTTCACCTCTTGAGGGTTCCTCGTGTCTCTACCAAGCTAGGTAAATCAGCCTTTAGTTTTAACGCTCCCCCACCCCATGTTTGGAATAATTTACAATCCTATTACTGTACATCTTGCCTCTCTGGTGCCAATAGGGCAATTTAGAACGCTGATGAGGAATGAACTCTTTAAGGTTTGCGAGTGATTTGGTTGATTGTAATAGTTTATTTGTATTGTTAAAATGCAGTGTATCTATGACTGCTGTGTATTGTAGTTTATGTTTGCTGTTATATTGAATTATCACGTTGATTTGTAAATTGTTTGTTCCTTGAACACCATTGAGAATGAGACCCTGGTCTCAAGTGGGCTACCCTGAATAAATACAATTTATATATTTTTAAAAAAATGGATCAAAGAACTGTTACGAATGCTTATAACAACTCATACAGTGCACTATTTGGTAGCAGGCAGTGTAAATGCATTATACACAGTGGGTTAGATAGAAGAACAGATAGCTATAGATAGTTATATTGTCTATGTGTGGAGCAGCCTATCTGTTTTCCAGCTGTAACTCTGACTGGTCAATACAATACCAGGACAAACCAAAGCTATTCAGCTGCTGATCACCAAAACTACAGACTGTTCAGATGACTCAGTAGCAGGGACCAATGTTCTGCTGTATGCTGTGTCTCCCTAGCTCAGTAGTGAGGTTCTGCTGTGTCTCCCTAGCTCAGTAGTGAGGTTCTGCTGTGTCTCCCTAGCTCAGTAGTGAGGTTCTGCTGTGTCTCCCTAGCTCAGTAGTGAGGTTCTGCTGTGTCTCCCTAGCTCAGTAGTGAGGTTCTGCTGTGTCTCCCTAGCTCAGTAGTGAGGTTCTGCTGTGTCTCCCTAGCTCAGTAGTGAGGTTCTGTTGTGTGTTGTATGTTGTATGTTGTATGATGTATGTTGTATGATGTATATTGTATGATGTATGATGTATGTTGAATGTTGAATGATGTATGATGTATGTTGAATGTTGAATGATGTATGATGTATGTTGCATGTTGTATGGTGTACAGTGTGTTGTATGATGTATGTTGTATGATGTATATTGTATGATGTATGGTGTACAGTGTGTTGTGTGTTGTATGTTGTATGATGCATGTTGTATGATGTATGTTGCATGTTGAATGATGTATGATGTATGATGTATGTTGTATGATGTATGTTGCATGTTGAATGTTGTATGATGTATGATGTATGTTGTATGATGTACAGTGTGTTGTATGTTGTATGATGTGTGTTGTATGTTGTATGCTGTATGTTGTTTGATGTACATTATGCTGTATGATGTATGATGTATGTTGTATGATGTATGTTGCATGTTGAATGTTGTATGATGTATGATGTATGATGTATGTTGTATGATGTACAGTGTGTTGTGTGTTGTATGATGTGTGTTGTATGTTGTATGCTGTATGTTGTTTGATGTACATTATGCTGTATGATGTATGGTGTATGTTTTATGATGTATAATGTATGTTTTATTATGAATGATGTACTGTATGTTGTATGTTTTATGATGTATGTTGTGTGTTGTATGATGTACAATGTGTTGTATGTTGTATGATGCATGATGCATTCTGTATGTTGTATGTTGTGTGTTGTATGATGTACAGCATGTTCTATGTTGTGTGATGTATGATGTATGACATAAATGCAACAACGGTATAAAAGGAAATACACATGTTTTGTAAATACACATACATTGGCATCGATCTCAGTACTGTCTTCTTTCCTCTTTCTTACAGGACTTCTCTGAGGCAGGCTAGTGTCTCAGCGCTACAGCTGAAATCTACTCTGAGACAGGCTAGGGTCTCAGCGCTACAGCTGAAATCTACTCTGAGACAGGCTAGGGTCTCAGCGCTACAGCTGAAATCTACTCTGAGACAGGCTAGGGTCTCAGCGCTACAGCTGAAATCTACTCTGAGACAGGCTAGTGTCTCAGCGCTACAGCTGAAATCTACTCTGAGACAGGCTAGTGTCTCAGCGCTACAGCTTAAATCTACTCTGAGGCAGGCTAGTGTCTCAGCGCTACAGCTGAAATCTACTCTGAGACAGGCTAGTGTTTCAGCGCTACAGCTGAAATCTACTCTGAGGCAGGCTAGTGTCTCAGCGCTACAGCTGAAATCTACTCTGAGACAGGCTAGTGTCTCAGCGCTACAGCTGAAATCTACTCTGAGACAGGCTAGGGTCTCAGCGCTACAGTTGAAATCTACTCTGAGACAGGCTAGGGTCTCAGCGCTACAGCTGAAATCTACTCTGAGACAGGCTAGGGTCTCAGCGCTACAGCTGAAATCTACTCTGAGACAGGCTAGGGTCTCAGCGCTACAGTTGAAATCTACTCTGAGACAGGCTAGGGTCTCAGCGCTACAGCTGAAATCTACTCTGAGACAGGCTAGGGTCTCAGCGCTACAGCTGAAATCTACTCTGAGACAGGCTAGGGTCTCAGCGCTACAGCTGAAATCTACTCTGAGACAGGCTAGGGTCTCAGCGCTACAGCTGAAATCTACTCTGAGACAGGCTAGGGTCTCAGCGCTACAGCTGAAATCTACTCTGAGACAGGCTAGGGTCTCAGCGCTACAGCTGAAATCTACTCTGAGACAGGCTAGGGTCTCAGCGCTACAGTTGAAATCTACTCTGAGACAGGCTAGGGTCTCAGCGCTACAGCTGAAATCTACTCTGAGACAGGCTAGGGTCTCAGCGCTACAGCTGAAATCTACTCTGAGACAGGCTAGGATCTCAGCGCTACAGCTGAAATCTACTCTGAGACAGGCTAGGGTCTCAGCGCTACAGCTGAAATCTACTCTGAGACAGGCTAGGGTCTCAGCGCTACAGCTGAAATCTACTCTGAGACAGGCTAGGGTCTCAGCGCTACAGCTGAAATCTACTCTGAGACAGGCTAGGGTCTCAGCGCTACAGCTGAAATCTACTCTGAGACAGGCTAGTGTCTCAGCGCTACAGCTGAAATCTACTCTGAGACAGGCTAGGGTCTCAGCGCTACAGCTGAAATCTACTCTGAGACAGGCTAGGGTCTCAGCGCTACAGTTGAAATCTACTCTGAGACAGGCTAGGGTCTCAGCGCTACAGCTGAAATCTACTCTGAGACAGGCTAGGGTCTCAGCGCTACAGCTGAAATCTACTCTGAGACAGGCTAGGATCTCAGCGCTACAGCTGAAATCTACTCTGAGACAGGCTAGGGTCTCAGCGCTACAGCTGAAATCTACTCTGAGACAGGCTAGGGTCTCAGCGCTACAGCTGAAATCTACTCTGAGACAGGCTAGGGTCTCAGCGCTACAGCTGAAATCTACTCTGAGACAGGCTAGGGTCTCAGCGCTACAGCTGAAATCTACTCTGAGACAGGCTAGTGTCTCAGCGCTACAGCTGAAATCTACTCTGAGACAGGCTAGTGTCTCAGCGCTACAGCTTAAATCTACTCTGAGGCAGGCTAGTGTCTCAGCGCTACAGCTGAAATCTACTCTGAGACAGGCTAGTGTTTCAGCGCTACAGCTGAAATCTACTCTGAGGCAGGCTAGTGTCTCAGCGCTACAGCTGAAATCTACTCTGAGACAGGCTAGTGTCTCAGCGCTACAGCTGAAATCTACTCTGAGACAGGCTAGGGTCTCAGCGCTACAGTTGAAATCTACTCTGAGACAGGCTAGGGTCTCAGCGCTACAGCTGAAATCTACTCTGAGACAGGCTAGGGTCTCAGCGCTACAGCTGAAATCTACTCTGAGACAGGCTAGGGTCTCAGCGCTACAGCTGAAATCTACTCTGAGACAGGCTAGTGTCTCAGCGCTACAGCTGAAATCTACTCTGAGACAGGCTAGGGTCTCAGCGCTACAGCTGAAATCTACTCTGAGACAGGCTAGGGTCTCAGCGCTACAGTTGAAATCTACTCTGAGACAGGCTAGGGTCTCAGCGCTACAGCTGAAATCTACTCTGAGACAGGCTAGTGTCTCAGCGCTACAGCTGAAATCTACTCTGAGACAGGCTAGGGTCTCAGCGCTACAGCTGAAATCTACTCTGAGACAGGCTAGGGTCTCAGCGCTACAGCTGAAATCTACTCTGAGACAGGCTAGGGTCTCAGCGCTACAGCTGAAATCTACTCTGAGACAGGCTAGGGTCTCAGCGCTACAGCTGAAATCTACTCTGAGACAGGCTAGGGTCTCAGCGCTACAGTTGAAATCTACTCTGAGACAGGCTAGGGTCTCAGCGCTACAGCTGAAATCTACTCTGAGGCAGGCTAGGGTCTCAGCACTACAGCTGAAATCTACTCTGAGGCATCTAAGATAACATTGCCCATTCTAGGGTCTCAGCCCTACAGTACATCTGAAATCTACTATCAATGTTTGTACCTCTGTCTGCGTGCCAAACGAGCAGTTTGTTCTTCTCACGGAGTAAATTCAGTTTGTGGTTCCTCATAGTCCAATTTGTGTAACAGGTTTATTTGGAAGTTCTGGAAGTTTGGGTAGAACCTGCCAGGTGTCCAAGCAACCACCTTCTGATCAAGAAACAGATTTACTATATGGTTGATGTCCTCAGATCTACTTGAGATTGAGAGCTTTCCAGAACTCTGGCTTCAGCTCACAATCTTTAGTGAAATCGCTGTATGACGTCTCTCTGCTCTCCAATGGTCCTGCTGACTTTCTGTGCGATGTCAAACTGGACATTGGCCCGTCGATGTTGGATGAGGTCTTTTGTGAGGCGTAGAGCATGGCGTTTGCAACGCTAAGGGTTGTGAGTTTGATTCCCACGTGGGATCAGTACAAAAAAAGTATGAAAATGTCCACTCACTACTGTAAGTCGCTCTCGATAAAAGTGTAAGGACTAGATCAATCTGCACTTTTCAGACCCTCAAGGCGTTTTATTTTGTTCTCTGGCTTGTCTAAACTGCAGCGTTTTGAATTTCCACAGCCTGCAGGTTCTCTCTCTCCATCTAGAAAGATCCTTTCCAGCAGGTCACTGTGTCACAGGCCGGCTCATAGCCTGTGGCAAAAATGAGAGGACATCAACAACCGGTATAGGCCAATTCAAAAGTTTCTTTATTATCAAACAAAACTATTAATTCTAAACAAAGAAAAAAGGAATGAGGTGTGGAAATGTCATAATGTAGGGTGTAGGTAGGGTGCATGGATGCGTGAATATGTGTGTGTAAACATGACTGAATGGAAGCTAAATAAACCAACAAAGGAACAAACAAAACAGGATCATACCTGGAGGAGCAGGGAGAGAGAGAGAGAGAGAGAGAGAGGTTAGTGGAGCAGTTTTATACCCTGAGCCCAGGTGGATCATACCTGGAGGAGCAGGGAGAGGGAGAGAGAGAGAGGTTAGTGGAGCAGTTTGTTAAATACCCTGAGCCCAGGTGGATCATACCTGGAGGAGCAGGGAGAGAGAGAGAGAGAGAGAGAGGTTAGTGGAGCAGTTTATTACCCTGAGCCCAGGTGGCTCCAATCACTAACGACCCTCCTCTGCCTGCAGGAGGAACCATCCCCTGCACTGCAGAGGAGGAGCCGTGACAGAAGGCTCTCAATCAGGGACAGCTGTACATCGATCTTTAGATCCTTTCCAGCAGGCCACTGGGATAAACTGAAAAGTGCATCAACTGCCTGTGTTTATTTTAGATTCAGAGATTCAAAAGATTCAATTTTAGCTTGATTACAGACAAACGGTTATCTTGTGTTCTTTTTTGCTCCTGGTGACTCGGTTGTTTCTGACTGACTTCGAAAGGCCAGGATAGTAACTGGTCAGCGTCTGTGGTCGTTTGGCTTTTCTCCACTAGGTTAGCCATGTGCATCTCTGTGTAATCGTTTCATGACAGAGGTGTCTACTATGGGAAAACATCTGAGCATCAAACCATATCTATTTTATTCGGTGGCAGATGTGTAATCTTCTGGTGGACTATGTCTGTGTATTGTGTCCTGCACTGAGGCCATGCCACAGTAATGGCGTGTAGCTGTGATGATGACGGCATCTCTTACATCTTTTAAAAATTGCGAACATGGCCTGTAATCGTCTCCAACTGCACGTTTAGTCACGTTTCTTCTGTTCAACATGCTTCTGTTTTACACCCTGATCTGTTTCACCTTTCTTGCGGTTGTCTCCAGCCCCCTCCAGGTGTCGCTAATTTTCCCCATTTTCTCCATTATCCCCTATGTATTTATACCCGTGTTCTCTGTTTGTCTGCTGCCAGTTCGTCTTGTCTCGTCAAGCCTACCAGCGTGTTTTCCCGTACTCCTGTTTTCTCATTAGTTACTGTTTTCTTGTTCTCCTGGGTTTTTGACCATCCTGCCTACCCTGACCCTGAGCCTGCCTGCCGTTCTGTACCTTTCGGACTCTGCCCTGGATTACTGACCTCTGCCTGCCCTTGATCTGTCATTTGCCTGCCCCCCTGTTTTGTAAAAAAAAAAAAAACTTTTGTTATTTCGAACTGCCTGCTTCTGAGGCTTATTCTGAGGTCTGATAGCTTCTTAATTGGTAGAGAGTTCCAATTTTTCCATTGGACATGTACATAAGGTAAGTAAATTCCACAATAGCAGGCAGTAAGCCTTCCACTTTGTCCATGCGTTCAAGGACAATTTTTTCAGATGTCCAATTGCATTTTGTTTTGCCAACTGACACTTCTTTGATATTCGAGTCGAAGATTGCAACATGAGCCACGGGAGCTTTTGAAAACCCATCACTCGGCGTGATTTGTTGACATAATTGTAATCCAAACCCAACCTTAATTTATTTGTTGTGACACACTGAGGTTCTAAACGCCTTTTTAGACGAGACTGACTTTATTACCAAAATGATCCTATTGACACTCCGTAGTCCATTTTCACACTAGAATAAATGTTTTCTGACTCATATCGATGTCGCATAGGTCGTTTTCAAAAGGATTAGTTGGGAATGCTATGTCTTTGTTTTTTACAGAGACGTGGCTTACAGACAATACACACGACTCTGGCTGTTTAACCAGACGGCTTCTCCATATTTCAGAATGGATTGAACGGCGGCTCCTGGTAAGAGTCGGTGGGAGGTGTATGTTTCCTCATCAACAATTCCTGGTGTATCGAAGTTGAAAACATCTTAAGCGCCTGTTCACCAGACCAGAGTTTTAGATGCTGCCAAGGGAGTTATTATCACAGCTGTGTACATACGGCCACAAGCAAAACACGAAGGCGGCACTCAACGAACTGTACAAGATTAAAAGCCAACAAGAATCCTCTCACCCGGAAGCAGTCTTCATTGTCGTGGGGGACTTCAACCAAGTCTGTCTAAAAAACATTTTCCCAAGGTACTGTATCACTGTCAGGGATTTCCTCGTCGCTTGACGATATAGCGAAATCATCATCGGAAAATGAAGACCAATATGCAGTGGAGTTGAGATGGTTAATTTTGAACTTTTAATAAATTCCCAAAATGAACATACAAAAATAACAAAAACGAACGCACGCTACACTGACAGTCCTGTTAGGTTTACACACACTAAACACGGAACAATCACCCACGAATCACAAACACAAACACACCCCAATATATGGGACTCTCAATCAAAGGCAAAGAGAAAACACCTGCCTTCAATTGAGAGTCCCAACCCCAATTAATCACCCATAGACATACACTCACTAGATTCCACATAGACATACATAAACCTAGACCATAAACCAAAACCCCGGAAATACTAAATCAAACACCCTTTAAACAAACACACCACCCTGAACCACATAAAACAAATACCCTCTGCCAGGTCGTGACCAAACTACAAAACAATTAACCCTTATACTGGCCAGGACGTGACAATCACCAACATGTATCCTTCCCCACAAGAGGATTCAGCGTGCTTAAGTATGTCTACACAAACTTTTGTGATGTGTACAAAGCTTGCTAACGGCCTTGTACTCAGCACTCTATTGTCCCTCTAATCACTCTGACATCAATGCAAATGTAATCGAAAATCTAATTGAACACTTCATGAGAGCCCATGAGCTCATGTTCTGCAACATTTCTATAGGCTATGCAATTCCGTGAGAAAACACAGTGATGGTCTCTATTAAAAAGAGGAGGATCCCATCAGCTTTATATAGACTGGGCCTACTATATTTATTTCTCAACTTTCCTAATATTAAGCACATCGCTTATCTTTACAACAGGAGTATAGTCTACCGAGCTGGCATAAAAATGAACCACGGGGAAAAGCGGTCCTCTCATCGCTATTTAAGCACATAGATGACATGTCTTTTTTCCCCGTTGCCCCTGTTTCGAGACAGGTGCATGATAATGGTCCATTCTAAATCAAAACAAATTCCACACATATATTATTTAGTATATGTAAAGACATGATTAAATCAAGAATGGTCTGATGGGTGACAATATTAGCCTATCACTTGTGAATTATATATTATCACTAGTGAATGATGTCCAGCGTTAGGCAAGAAACAAAGCCATTTTGTTTGCAACTTTTCATAATCATAGCCTAGCCTGTAGGCCTAAAGTGGCCAAATCACTTCTGAAGCACATTAATCCGCTTTATAAGGGGTGTAGAGCCTAACTGGCATATATAAGCAGCATGTGAGTTTTAAATTTGGGGAAGATCATTTTCACCATAAAAGTGCACCTTTATAATAAAAGCATTACATGCATAATCACGTTTGCGGTCACTTTTGATAATGGTGTTTTCCCGCTAATGGAACATTCATGCTTATAGCCTACTGCCGTATGCGCACTGCTGCGCTTATAATGTGAAGAATAACCTAATAGTTTATCAACATTTTCAGCTAAACGTTCTGATCTGTTGCATCAGTCTCATTGCGTAAAGTTTTTGTTGATGCTAGTGGTTGTATTAATTTGGGATCTATCGTATCCCACAACTGTCCCAGACTGTGTTTGGAATATTTATTTCTCGCTCAGAATAAAATAGGTCAACTTTTGTACTTTTGTACAGGCAGTATTGTTTCTGTTTTCATGTTCAGACGCTACCCGTTTTTGTTTTCACTATATGTTCGTTCCTATTAAACTCACAGACTGCACCTGCTTCCTGACTACCTGCGTCTTCGTTACTGCCTCACAAAATGGAAGCAGAACCCACCATAGAAATCTCCCAGATGGTCGACGAACAGGAAGACCTACTTCGCCAACACCACAACCAACTGGTTCAACTGGGGGATGGCGATGGATGAGGTCTTCCGCTTTCTTCAACGTCTAGGTCTTCCAACAGGGTCGTCACCCCCAATGAGCAGAGGATCCTCTACCATGAGTCGACCAAGTGAGCCAGCACCTCAGCCCATTCAGCAGTCCGCCCAGGTCAGCAATGCCCGTTTGTACCCTCCCAGACAAATATGACGGGACTCCATTAAACGCCTTGGCTCCCTCCTCCAGTGCTCCCTCTATTTCGCTCATCAGATGGTATCCCCCACCACCGAGGGATCTAAACTTGCCACGCTTATTTTCCTGCTGACCGGGCAGGGCTATGGGAGAGAGGAGAGGAGGAGCTGGGTTCCTATGACAGGTTCATGGCTCTGTTCAGAGGAGTTTTCGATCATCCACCGGAGGGCAGAGAGAGGGGTGAGTGCCTCCTCCAACTACGGCAGGATGGCCAGACCGCTGCGGAGCACGCCATCACCTTCCGTACAGTGGCAGCATCCAGCAGATGGAATGAGGCGGCGCTCTACACCTTATTCAGAAGAGGATTGTGCGAAGAGGTCCAGACAGAGTTGGCATGCCGAGATGACACCCTCTCCTTGGACGCACTCGTCCATCTGGATAACCTTATTCGGGATCGTCGTCAACCCCCAACGCCTCTCTCCCTCCCACGTTGACCGTTCTGATTCAGAGCCTGAACCCAAGAAGGTAGGGGCCATATGACTCCCCACGGCTGAGCGACACCGTCGGAGACAGCGGAGGCTCTGTCCCTATTGTGGTCAGGAGGGACACCAGCTTAAGCGCTGGAGCAGAGGGATGGCCCTGTGATCATCCATCTCCTGGGGTAGGCGTGAGTATTCCATCTTTATCACTTTCCGCAAAACCGTTTTTTAGTACCGATTTCACTAGCTGGCTGTCCTTCGTGTTGTTTCTACAGCTCTAGTGGACTCCGGTGCTGCTGGGAATTTCATTGACCAGGCCCTTGCCTTCTCCCTGAACATTACCTCATATCCACTCTCCTCTCCGTTTCCGTTTCAAGCTCTGGATAATCTACGACTGGGATCTGGGACAATCAAACACATTACAGCACCACTCACCATCACCATGGGACACCTGCACCAAGAAAGCCTTTCCTTCCTCTTCATCGAGGCACCCGTACATAGTCATCCTCAGGCTCCAACTCCACGACCCCACCATCTCCTGGTTCGAGGATGGAGATTAATGCCTGGGCATCCGGATGTCAGAAGACCTGCTTTCCCTGTGGTTCTACGTCAGTTGAGAGTCCTGTGGTTGCCCTCCAGGCTGACATTTCTGAGGTTTACCAGGATCCTCGGTTATCTACAAGACCCGCGCCACCTGGCTCCCTCCTCATCACCCTTGGGACTGCCATCGACCGGTCAGTGGCTGAAACCAAAGCCATGGAGGAGTATATCCAGGAGGCTCTCCAACTGGTGATCTCTTCCCATCCACCTACTTTGTGGCCAAGAAGGAGGGGGGTCTAGGTCTGTGCATCGACTACAGAGGTCTCAATGCAATCACCACCATGTACCGTTACCTCCTCGGCTGTTGACCTGGAACGTCGTCCGCTATGTCAATTCCTGCTCCGTATGTGCCCAAACCAAATCTTCCTTTGGTGTAACTGTCAGGACTGTCAGGAGGTGTAGGCCCGGTTCCTTCCCTGAGCAGAGGAGATTTAGAACGCTGCCCATGTGAGGCTCCAATACGCCGTCTGCCTCCAGAAGGATCAGACGGACCGTCACCGCAGTGAGGCTCCCGTGTTCCATCCTGGTGATCCACCAGGAGAGTGGAGAAGTTGAGCCGCAAGTTGAGCCGCCAGTTTGTGAGGCCATTCAAAGTCCTCCGGCGGGTCAATGAGGTAACATACTGATTACAACTCCCCACTAACTACCGAATCTCACCCTCTTTTCAAGTTTCCAAGCCCTGCCATCAGAACCCTCCTGGACTCCCGACATTGTGGGGGTGAGCTCCAGTACTTGGTGGACTGAGAGGGGTATGGTCCAGAGGAGCGGTGTTGGGTTCCGATGGACGACATTCTAGATCCCAACATCATCCAAGATTTCCAACTTTGGGGCCGTCCCCCCGGCATCCTCTTTTAGCTGGAGCCTCGTGGGGGGGGGGGGGGGCACTGTCACGTCTACTCCCACTTCCCCACTCAGGCACTCAACGTCACCCATCATTACGCACTCCTGGACTTCATCACTTCCCTGATTACTTCCCTTTTATCTAGAACTCCGTTGTATCACCCATCAAGCAGTATTGTTTCTGTTTTCATGTTCAGACGCTGCCCGTTTTTGTATTCACTCTATGTTCATTCCAACTAAACTCGACTGCACCTGCTTCATGACTCCCTGCATCTTCGCTACATGTACTATGGGGGATAGCAGAATGAAATGGGCTAGCGCTTTTGCTGTTTGTTAGGTCTACTCATCTTGTTGACTGACGAAAAGTAAATCTAGACAGTTCTTCCAATATCTTCAATATGCACCTCGGAATTGGATAAGGATGCGCACAGTTGTGTCCTCGATGTGTCTGTCTTCACTTGTAGCCTGTGAGAAAGATCAGATCAAGTGATGGACAGCCATGTGAGTGAGAGGTGCTTCGGAGCATGCTGCACTCAGAGAGAAGGGAATTATATTTATTATATTTAACCTCTTATGGCTAGGGGGCAGTATTTTCACGGCTGGATAAAAAACGTACCCGATTTAATCTGATTATTAGTCCTGCCCAGAAACTAGAATATGCATATAATTATTAGCTTTGGATAGAAAACACTCCAAAGTTTCTAAAACTGTTTGAATGGTGTCTGTGAGTATAACAGACCTCCTATGGCAGGCAAAAACCTGAGAAGGTTCTGTTCAGGAAGTACCCTGTCTGAACATTTCTTGCCCTTGTTGATTCTCTCTATCTATTACAAGGGATCTCTGCTGTTACGTGACACTTCCCACGTCTCCAATGGGCTCTCAGAGCCCGGGAAAAACAGGAATGACGTAATTCAAAGCCCTGGCTGAAACACACGAGCGCTTTTGCTGAGTGGTCTATCAGAGGAGAAAGGCTCGTGACCTGCCCCGCCCCCGTCTTTCGGTTTTTCTGGGACCAGTAGTTCCTGATACTACTGGTCCCAGTCTGTCTCTGATACTACTGGTCCCAGTCTGTTCCTGATACTACTGGTCCCAGTCTGTCCCTGATACTACTGGTCCCAGTCTGTCCCTGATACTACTGGTCCCAGTCTGTCCCTGATACTACTGGTCCCAGTCTGTCTCTAATACTACTGGTCCCAGTCTGTTCCTGATACTACTGGTCCCAGTCTGTCCCTGATACAGTGATTGTAATAGTGTCTTAGCAGCTGTCATAGGGAACGGCCATGTGTCTCTGATACTACAGCTGTCATAGGGAACGGCCATGTGTCTCTGATACTACAGCTGTCATAGGGAACGGCCATGTGTCTCTGCCAATGGGCTTCCCATCTAGATGCATCAATCACCAGTGGATTAATCCCTGTGGAAAGTGTTACATCTCTTATACGCCTGTAATAATTTTAGAGAGATGTATTCAGATTAGAGGAGTGGAAAACAATGACCAGGGAATACTGGCGTTGGAAGTTGGAAAAATTTGGATTTACTGCTGTTGCTGTTGAGTCACGATCAAAATAACAACCTCCAAATGTAGTAATACAGTTTATTAATGATTATGTTGTTTTATTTATTACAGTTTATTAATGATTATGTTGTATTATTTATTACAGTTATCAATGATTATGTTGTATTATTTATTACAGTTTATTAATTATTATGTTGTATTATTTATTACTGTTTATACATTTTTATGTTGTATTATTTATTACAGTTTATTAATGATTACAGTTTATTAGACAAAGAATAGAATGCTCAACATAGTTTATGCTGACTGAAATATGATAGCTACTGTAGATAAAATGGTTGATTAGGCATCCTATGTCCTATATAGATCACTTATTTTGACCTATGGGCAATAGGTTTGTCATTTTTGAATGTAACCCTTGCTGTGTCTGTCAGATTACCACCTTGCCTACCCACAATACCGGCAATCTGGAGAAAACAGAAACCGAACAAAGACGATAGAGAGAGACTGCTGTTCCAGGAACATAAACGACACTAAGAGCTCCCCTCTGCCACGGTCAAAGTCCTTTAAGTGGAGTATCTCCCTCTGCCACGGTCAAAGTCCTTTAAGTGGAGTATCTCTCTCTGCCACGGTCAAAGTCCTTTAAGTGGAGTATCTCTCTCTGCCACGGTCAAAGTCCTTTAAGTGGAGTATCGCTCTCTGCCACGGTCAAAGTCCTTTAAGTGGAGTATCTCTCTCTGCCATGGTCAAAGTCCTTTAAGTGGAGTATCACTCTCTGCCATGGTCAAAGTCCTTTAAGTGGAGTATCTCTCTCTGCCACGGTCAAAGTCCTTTAAGTGGAGTAACTCTCTCTGCCACGGTCAAAGTCCTTTAAGTGGAGTATCGCTCTCTGCCACGGTCAAAGTCCTTTAAGTGGAGTATCGCTCTCTGCCACGGTCAAAGTCCTTTAAGTGGAGTATCGCTCTCTGCCACGGTAAAAGTCCTTTAAGTGGAGTATCTCTCTCTGCCACGGTCAAAGTCCTTTAAGTGGAGTATCTCTCTCTGCCACGGTCTGTGTTTAACTGGCAAACAGGAGATTTAAAGCCCAGTGTCTTGGATGCTACAACAGATTTGTTCTCCTAACACCAAACGTCATTGTGAAATAGATTATTTAATAAAGATTACTTTGACTTTTTACCAATGTTCCTAAGAAAGTTTACTTAACTGTGTAAGGGTTTCTTTAATAAAAAACTTCTCCTCAATAGGAATTTCCACTGATCCCAACTCTGGGTTTTCATCATTTTAGGGGAACCAGGTCCAAAGTGTGCCTCCCTCTTTGACTTTGACCAACAACAAGACAGAGCATCATGTATCCATCATGTGTAGAAGGAGGAGGTGGGGAGTGGAGGAGGAGGAGGGGAGAGGAGGAGGAGGAAGCAGAGTAGAACGAGGAGGAGGACGAGGAATAGGAGGAGGGAGGAGGAGGACGAGGAGGGGAGGGGGGAGTACGAGGAGGGGGGAGGACGAGGGTGAGGAGGATTAAGCGGAGGAGGAGAAGGAGGAGTAGAAAGCAGAGTAGGAGGAGGGAAGGGGGAGGAGGAAGACAATGAGGAGGAGGACAATGAGGAGAAAGAGGAGGGGGAGGAAGAGCAAGGGGAGGAGGGTGTAGGTTAGCCAGCTACACTAACCAGCCTCCAAGCCAAGAGGCCTGTACATCGTGTGTATCATTCCTGTTGCCCAGAGTGTTGGCTCTACTTGTACACTGGTTTGATAGCTCTCCAGCATTATGTCTTGTCAGTCTCATTCATTTCATTTCATTTGTCACAAGCTTCGTAAACAACAGGTGTAGAATAACATTGAAATTCTAACTAACGGTCCTTCCCAACAATACAGAGAGAAACATTTTTTTTAAATTATAGAAAAATAATAACATGAGGAATAAATATACAATGAGTAACGATAACTTAGTTATATACACAGATTACCAGTACAGAGTCTATGTGCAGGGTTACCAGGTAACTGAGGTAGATAGGTACATATAGGTACAGTAGGGAGGAAGTGACTAGGCAACAGGATAGAGAGTAAACAGTAACAGCAGCGTAACTGATGAGTCAAAAGTAGTCTTATGGCTTGGGGGTGTAGAAGCTGTTCAGGGTCCTGTTGGTTCCAGACTTGGCGCATCGGTTTCCGCTTGCCGTGCGGTAGCAGAGAGAACAGTCTAGTGCCACCGCCTGGTATAGAGGTCCTGGATGGCAGGGAACTGGAGCTCGGCCCTCAGTTTCCTGTAGTCCACCATCAGCTCCTTTGTCTTGCTGACGTTGAGGAAAAGGCTGTTGTCCTGCTAGGTCACTGACGTCCTCCCTATAGGCTGTCTCATAGTCGTCAGTAACCACCAGTAGTTATCCTACTGGGATCAGTCTGGTGAACTAAACAGCCTCCAAGCAAACAGTCCTGTGCATCATGTCTATCAGCTTCTTGTCTAGTAAAATCAAAAATCAAATCAAATCAAATTTATTTATATAGCCCTTCGTACATCAGCTGAAATCTCAAAGTGCTGTACAGAAACCCAGCCTAAAACCCCAAACAGCAAGCAATGCATGTGAAAGAAGCACGGTGGCTGGGAAAAACTGCCTAGGAAAAACTCCTGAGAAAGGCCAAAAACCTAGGAAGAAACCTAGAGTAACCAGGCTATGAGGGGTGGCCAGCCCTCTTCTGGCTGTGCCGGGTGGATATTATAACAGAACATGGTCAAGATGTTAAAATGTTCGTAAATGACCAGCATGGTCAAATAATAATAATCATAGTAATTGTCGAGGGTGCAACAAGCACGTCCGGTGAACAGGTCAGGGTTCCGTAGCCGCAGGCAGAACAGTTGAAACTGGAGCAGCAGCATGGCCAGGTGGACTGGGGACAGCAAGGAGTCATCATGCCAGGTAGTCCTGAGGCATGGTCCTAGGGCTCAGGTCCTCCGAGAGAAAGAAAGAAAGAGAGAAAGAGAGAATTAGAGAGAGCATATTTACATTCACACAGGACACCGGATAAGACAAGAGAATACTCCAGATGTAACAGACTGACCCTAGCCCCCCGACACATAAACTACTGCAGCATAAATACTGGAGGCTGAGACAGGAGGGATCAGAAGACACTGTGGCCCTATCCGATAGTACTGACTCTATGTGTTTTGTCATGTGTCCCTGGAGCAGTTTTTCTTTTGGGTGAGAATCGGCATCATGATTGGGGCTACAGGAGACGGGCTGTAGGAGACGGGCTACAGGAGACGGGCTGTAGGAGACGGGCTACAGGAGACGGGCTACAGGAGACGGGCTACAGGAGACGGGCTGTAGGAGACGGGCTGTAGGAGACGGGCTACAGGAGACGGGCTACAGTAGACGGGCTACAGGAGACGGGCTGTAGGAAACGGGATACAGGAGACGGGCTACAGGAGACGGGCTGTAGGAGACGGGCTACAGGAGACGGGCTACATGAGGCGGGCTGTAGGAGACGGGCTACAGGAGACGGGCTGTAGGAGATGGGCTGTAGGAGACGGGCTACAGGAGACGGGCTACAGGAGACGGGCTGTAGGAGACGGGCTACAGGAGACGGGCTACATGAGGCGGGCTGTAGGATACGGGCTGCAGGAGACGGGCTGCAGGAGACGGGCTACAGGAGACGGGCTACAGGAGACGGGCTACATGAGATGGGCTGCAGGAGACGGGCTACAGGAGACGGGCTGTAGGAGGCGGGCTACAGGAGACGGCTACAGGAGGCAGGCTGTAGGAGGCGGGCTGTAGGAGACGGGCTACAAGACACAGGCTACAGGAGACGGGCTGTAGGAGACGGGCTGTAGGAGACGGACTACAGGAGACGGCTACAGGAGACGGCTACAGGAGACGGCTTCAGGAGACGGCTACAGGAGACGGGCTGTATGAGACGGGCTACACCAGACGGGCTACAGGAGGCGGGCTACAGGAGACAGGCTGTAGGAGACGGGCTACACCAGACGGGCTACAGGAGGCGGGCTACACCAGACGGGCTACAGGAGATGGGCTACAGGAGACGGCTACAGGAGACGGGCTACAGGAGACGGGCTACAGGAGACGGGCTACAGGAGATGGCTACAGCAGACGGGCTACGGGAGATGGCTACAGGAGATTTGGTTAAAAGCCAATTAGTATATAGCACAAAAAATTGTAATACAGAGATACAAAATAAGTGAGAGGAACTTATTCAAGAATGATGTAATGTAATATAACTGGATGGAATATGAGAAAATGCACCAAATTCTTCCTGAATCTCCAACACAGGAAAGCTACCAAAAATAATTTGCAGAAACTGGTTACTAAAGACGGAGTCATCTATGATTCTCTTAATTATATTTTAAAAGACGAAGCTAAATATTTTAAGCAGATTATTTATTTTCCGTCTCATGCTCACCCACTGAATAATGGGTATAAGTAATGTATAGCAACCCCAGGTGTAAAATAGTAAATAGTGGCTACTTCTCAGAGAGTTTTGAATTGTCAAGAGGAGTTAAACAAGGGTGTCCGCTGTCACTATATCTATTCGTTATGGCCACCGAAATGCTAGATATTAAAATCAGATCCAATAACAACATAAGAGGATAACAATTCTAAGGCTTAAAAACAGAGGTGTCCGCAAGCTAGATCCCTGCAATGTCTCATTGAAGATCTAGATAACTTTTGTGGACTCTCTGGACTAAAACCTGATACAATATTAAGTATTGGGTCTTTAAAAAAATACAACTTTTACCATACCCTGTAGTTTACCTATAAAATGGGCTGGCGGTGAAGTAGACATACTGGGTATTCATATCACAAAAGATATTAATGAGCTCTCCACAATGAATTTCATTAGAAAACTAGTAAAAATAGACAAGATCCTGCAACCATGGACAGGTAAATACTTGTCTATTTATGGAAAATTACTCTGCTTAACTTCTTAGTCATATCTCAGTTGACTCATTTACTTATGGCGCTGCCTACTCCTGATGATTCATTTTTCAAATCATATGAGCAAACAATATTTCACTTAATATGGGATGCTAAACCAGAGATAAAGTGTACCTATCTATATAATGAATATGGATTGGGTGGGTTGAGATTATTAAATATAAAAGCACTAAACCTCTCTCTATAAGCTTCACTTATACAAAAGTTTTACTTGAACCCTAAATGGTTCTCAAGTAGATTACTAGAAAAGTTCATCCGTTGTTTAATTAAAATTAGCAGTTTTTTCCTTTGTGCAGATTGCCATGTCTCACTTTATTTTTCAAACAAGCATTGCAGAGCTGGTTACAATTTCAATTTCATTCCCCTGAAAAGATAGAACAAATATTATAACATATATTATGGTTTAACTCAAATGTGCTAGTTGATTAAAGACCTGTATTTATTGAAAAGATGTTTGAAAAGGGTATTTTGTTTTTAAATGATATTGTAAATTAGAATGGTAGAGTTATGGCTTTCATGGATTTATCAGAATTGTATGTGAAGGTCTGCTCAATCCCAGATCACAACCAGTTGATTTAAGCATTACCTTAAAAATGAAAAGAGGCAGGTGGTAGTGGGAGGAGGTAGGAGAACTGGTCTGTTTGCCCAATATATAGCATCAAAACTAGAGGAGGAATAAAAATAGCATAAATAGGAAAGTATACCAGCATTGTTAGAAGATCTGGAGAGACCTGGTCAGTCAAATACTAATATACTAATACTCTTAGTAAAATTATTTATCTTCAACTCACAATCTGTGGATTCTATTCAATTAGATGTCTGGCTGTTTTCTGTTTTCCTTATTTATTTTTTATTTAGTTGGTTGTTGGTGCATTGGGGGTGAGGAATGGAATTATTTTATTTTAATATGATTTTTTCTCACGGGGGGGTCTGTGGTGAGTCATTTAACAGACTCTTTGATCCAGAGCCACTACAGTAGTGAGTCATTTAGCAGACTCTCTGATCCAGAGACACTACAGTAGGGAGTCATTTAGCAGACTCTCTGATCCAGAGACACTACAGTAGGGAGTCATTTAGCAGACTCTCTGATCCAGAGACACTACAGTAGTGAGTCATTTAGCAGACTCTCTGATCCAGAGATACTACAGTAGTGAGTCATTTAGCAGACTCTCTGATCCAGAGACACTACAGTAGTGAGTCATTTAGCAGACTCTGATCCAGAGACACTACAGTAGTGAGTCATTTAGCAGACTCTCTGATCCAGAGACACTACAGTAGTGAGTCATTTAGCAGACTCTCTGATCCAGAGACACTACAGTAGTGAGTCATTTAACAGACTCTCTGATCCAGAGACACTATAGTAGTGAGTCATTTAGCAGACACTCTTATCCAGAGCAACATTCATCTTTAGATCACTAGGTGAGACAACCACATATCACAGGCATAAGCTAGGTTTCCATCTAATTGGCGACAGATTTCCATGTGAATATTGTAGAATCTGTTTATTAAATAAAACATTTGAATTTTCCCACCAGTAGTGGTTCCACCAAACTGATTTGTGCAGATAAAAATCAGTGCGTGATGACGTAGTGCACACAAAATATACTTTTTTGCTTAACATTTCATGTGCCGAATAGAAATCTAAAGTTCAATGTGTTTCCATCACATGTTCAACTCTACCGATAGTTTTGTCACAAAAACTGTTGTGTTAAATAGAAAATGTGCTGGTCTGGTCTTGGCTAGAGAGCGGGTGCAAACAGCTCACAGATACAAGTTGGGTAGTCTGTGCGGGTTGTCTTGTCTACATGATGATATTATTATGGATAAGAAGGAGAATATTTCTCAGCTGCAGAGAGCAGTGGGAGAAATATGGCTTCCCCTTTGTACATTTTGTAGAGGGAGAAGGAAAATATTTTGAGTAGGAGCTACGTTGAGAGGTATGGAAACCACATATCATAATTCACCACGTGGTAGCTAGCATGTATACACAGCTTAGTTGGGCCTGTGATTGATTAGAATCCTGTCCAGGGGTTGTACTTGTACATAAATCTGCCTCACACTACAGAAACAGGAGATAGGCTCCTTCCCTGAGGGCAGTTCAGGCTCGGACAAGGCTACTTGCTCGGACAAGGCTACTTGCTCGGACAAGGCTACTTGCTCGGACAAGGCTACTTGCTCAGACAAGGCTACTTGCTCGGACAAGGCTACTTGGTTGACCTGACCACTACAGTATAAGCAGTTCATTTTTTTCTCTTTTTTTGGGGGGGTTTATATTTTATAGCTTTTTTGGGGAAACAAACAAGAAAACAAAACAGAGACAAAAAAAATAAACAACTTAACAATTACATTTACACAAACATGAATGACATCACACTTGCTCAGATCCACATGTTCCCACCGTGTCCACATCCAATGCTGTTTGCAATACTTGTAAGACCCCATATGACTTCACATTGTTGTTTCTGTCTGTAGATTTGTTTCTATATTTTACTAATAAAAAAGTAGTACGAGTAGTTATTAATCAACACCAGAACACGTGATCAGCTCTGACAAAATGGAGCACAAGTCCAAAACAAACAAAACTACATTTCATTAAAGTACAGAGCTTTAAAAATGATGCATCACTTGTTGAATCGGAAACAAATTTTCACGATGTAAAGCACTCTTTCACAGTGTGTATTTCATGCTGTGTTTATGACGTGGTTTGTGGTGGGAGGGAATGGGATGTCTCAAAGACCCGTCGAAGTCTCACTATTTCAGCATCTGTTTTACTTCTGTTTGGTTGTTTCCAAAAATGACATAGTGCACTACTTTCCCCGTGGGCTCTAGTCAAAAGTAGTGCACTATATAGGGAATAGGGTGCCATTTGGAGCTGGACCCTATAGCTCTGGTCCGTCAGCGTAGCTGCTAACCACGTCATCCTCCCATTTCTTGGCTCCAGATGAACAGTTCGTCTTGGAACAGCATCTCCTGCAAGAGATCTGAGAGACAGTGTGTGTGTGTGTCCCAAATGCTATTCCCTATATAGTTCACTACTTTAGACCAGGGCCCATAGGGAAAATAAATTTCCCCTGTTGGGAACAGGGTGCCATTTGGGACACGTCCAAGGTTAAGACTGGATGGAATCCTATCAGGGACTTTTTAGAGTGTTTAGAATAACCTGATTCTCCTAGTACCCCATATTCTGGCCTCCTTTTAAGGTCATACTGGTCTCTACAAACATCTTACGGGCTTTTAGAGCAGACAAATAGTATGATATACAGCTTTAGGCCTGGATCGATGTGTCCACATCGTACAAAACATGAGTCATACTCACACACCGTGTCTGTTTTCACCAAAGCCATTTCTCCATAAAGAATGCATAGACCCCTGTAATATTTATTTCACATCAACAATATATACTAAACAAAAATATAAACATAGAAAAGTGTTGGTCCCACTCTTATGTACCTCCTTTCTTAGAATGATATTTACATATACAGTACATACTTTTTCATAAATACCCAAAGGAAAAGTATTTTTCCAACTGGGTTAAACTTCAGTCTCTGCCTTGTTCAGTGTCTACCTAAGCATAGTTCTAACCAGAAAACACCTTTTTCAAATCCCCCATTTGCCTTTTTGAAGAATCCCAAATACAAAACACACTTTGATATGCTTTACACTTCTTTGGTCACTAAATGCCTCCACATGTGTCACCTCACAGCCTCGATGTCTTCACTATTACTCCACAATGCAGAAAACACAAAAAATTAAAAACCCTTGAATGAGTAGGTGTGCCTAACCTTGAGCTGAAATAAAAGATCCCAGAAATGTTCCATATGCAGAAAAAGCTTATTTCTCTCACATTTTGTGCACAAATGTGTTTACATCACTGTTAGTGAGCATTTCTCCTTTACCAAGATAATCCATCCACCTGACAGGTGTGGCATATCAAGAAGCTGATTAAACAGCATGATCATTACACAGGTGCACCTTGTGTTGGACATTAAAAGGCCACTCTAAAATGTGCTGTTTTGTCACACAACACAATGCCACAGATGTCTCAAGTTTTGAGGGAGCGTGCAGTTGGATGCTGACTGAAATAATATCTACCGGAGCTCTTGCCAGAGAATTTAATGTTCATTGGACCCTTACAAATCAGCTGGGCTAGACAATCTGGACCCTCGCTTTCTAAAATCCTCCACCGAAATTGTTGCAACCCCTATTACTAGACTGTTCAACATCTCTTTCGTATCGTCTGAGATCCCCAAAGATTGGAAAGCTGCCGCGGTCATCCCCCTCTTCAAAGGGTGAGACACTCTAGACTCAAACTGTTATAGACCTATATCCATCCTGCCCTGCCTTTCTAAAATCCTCGAAAGCCAAGTTAACAAACAGATCACCGACCATACAATCTGGTTTCCGAGCTGATGAAGGCAGCCTCAACATCATCTCAAGGGAGGGGTTTGGTATGAAAACACTCTCTTCTAGATGTGCTGGGTGGTACCATCTTAATAATGTTTATTATAAAAGCAGATGAGTGGAGTGTGATAATATATTTTTGCTTGATGCTTCCTTGACTAGACTACTGACATTTCGTAAAATTCAAAAAGCAATAAGGCACATTTCCCCTAATAACCAAATTCTCTGGTTTTTTTGCTTACCGTTTCATACACATCTATGTGCTTTTCCGAAGAAAAAATACTTGTAGGCTATGAGGATTCTGCGTTTATATTATAATACATCCGTCTCAACAACAAATGGGTGACAATGGTGGTCATGGCAACTGGTTGTATTGTGTTATGGCTGATTTGTGCCGCAGTCCATTAATGGTTGGGAGTTTTAATCCCAAATGGGCCCGATCTATATATTTTTTAAATCCTTTATTTACAATATTCATCCCCTGCCCACACATTTCTAATTATGAAAACATACTGTAGCATAGAGGGGTCACCCTGGTAGTAGTTGTAGGTTTTTATACAGCACACAAGACGAATCTGTGAGTTAATTTGACCATTGGTAAATACTGCAATGCGGTGGTTGGATTGAAGTGAGCCTTTAATCTTCATTCTCAAAGTGATGATTTCACTTTCCTTCCCAAAATAATACCGCAATAAATGTGAGTCCACTTTTCAAAGAAAATATTTTCGACCACATGGGGAATTCGAATTTACACCGCAAGTGGAAATGGATGTCAGGAACTCAGAGACTTATCACTGTGAACTAACTGTTCAGAGCCTTATCATTGTGAACAAACTGTTCAGAGCCTTATCACTGTGAACCAACTGTTCAGAGCCTTATCACTGTGAACTAACTGTTCAGAGCCTTATCACTGTGAACTAACTGTTCAGAGCCTTATTGCTGTGAACTAACTGTTCAGAGCCTTATCGCTGTGAACTAACTGTTCAGAGCCTTATCGCTGTGAACTAACTGTTCAAAGCCTTATCGCTGTGAACTAACTGTTCAGAGCCTTATCGCTGTGAACTAACTGTTCAGAGCCTTATCACTGTGAACTAACTGTTCAGAGCCTTATCACTGTGAACTAACTGTTCAGAGCCTTATCACTGTGAACTAACTGTTCAGAGCCTTATCACTGTGAACCAACTGTTCAGAGCATTATCACCGTGAGCCAACTGTTCAGAGCCGTATCACTGTGAACCAACTGTTCGGAGCCTTATCACTGTGAACTAACTGTTCAGAGCCTTATCACTGTGAACTAACTGTTCAGAGCCTTATCACTGTGAACTAACTGTTCAGAGCCTTATCACTGTGAACTAACTGTTCAGAGCCTTATCGCTGTGAACTAACTGTTCAGAGCCTTATCACTGTGAACTAACTGTTCAGAGCCTTATCACTGTGAACTAACTGTTCAGAGCCTTATCACTGTGAACTAACTGTTCAGAGCCATATCGCTGTGAACTAACTGTTCAGAGCCTTATCGCTGTAAACTAACTGTTCAGAGCCTTATCACTGTGAACTAACTGTTCAGAGCCTTATCGCTGTGAACTAACTGTTAACCTGTTACATCTAGGGGGCAGTAATTTCACGGCTGGATAAAAAACGTACCCGATTTAATCTGATTATTAGTCCTGCCCAGAAACTGGAATATGCATATAATTATTAGCTTTGGAGAGAAAACACTCCAAAGTTTCTGAAACTGTTTGAATGGTGTCTGTGAGTATAACAGAACTCCTATGGCAGGCAAAAACCTGAGATGCTTCTGTTCAGGAAGTACCCTGTCTGAACATTTCTTGCCCTTCTTTATTATCTCTGTCGTTTACAAAGGATCTCTGCTCTTACGTGACACTTCTCACGTCAACAATGGAGTCTCACAGCCCGGGAAAAACAGGAATGATGTCATTCAAAGCCCTGGCTGAAGCACACGAGAGCAAATGCTGAGTGGTCAGTCAATGGACTAAGCCTTAGGCGCGTGACACGCCCCGCCCCCGGCTTTTGGTTTTTTCCTCAGTTTACAGACAGGCAGATTCCCGGTCGGAATATTATCGCTTCTCTACGAGATAAATTGCATAAATATTGGTTTTAAACAGCGGTTGACATGCTTCGAAGTACGGTAATGGAATATTTCGAAATTTTTTGTCATATTTTGCGTCATGCTCGTGGCCGAGATTTAGCGTTGGGATAGTGTCTAGAACGCACGAACAAAACGTCGCTGTTTGGATATAACGATGGATTATTTGGGACCAAACCTACATTTGTTATTGAAGTAGAAGTCCTGGCAGTGTATTCTGATGAAGAACAAGCAAGGTAAGAACATTTTTCTTATAGGAAATGTGATTTTGGTGAAGGCTACACTGGGTGGGTGTCTAAATAGCTAGCCCTGTAACGCCGGGCTATGTACTTACATTATTGCAAAATGTGCTTTATCCGAAAAGCTATTTTAAAATCGGACATATCGAGTGCATAGAGGAGTTCTGTATCTATAATTCTTAAAATAATTGTTATGCTTTTTGTGAACGTTTATCGTGAGTAATTTAGTAAAATCACCGGAAGTGTTCGGTGGGAATGCTAGTTCTGAACGTCACATGCTAATGTAAAAAGCTGGTTTTTGATATAAATATGAACTTGATTGAACAGACATGCATGTATTGTATAACACAATGTCCTAGGTGTGTCATCTGATGAAGATCATCAAAGGTTAGTGCTGCATTTAGATATGGTTTGGGTTTATGTGACATGATATGCTAGCTTGAAAAATGGCTGTGTGATTATTCCTGGCTGGGTACTCTGCTGACATAATCTAATGTTTTGCTTTCGCTGTAAAGCCTTTTTGAAATCGGACAGTTTGGTTAGATAAAGGAGAGTCTTGTCTTTAAATAGCTGTAACATAGTCATATGTTTGAAAAGTGTAAGTTTTCGGATTTAGAGGAGTTTGAATTTCGCGCCCCACCCATCATTGGATATTGGAGCAGACGTTCCGCTAGCGGAACGTGTAGATGTAAGAAGTTTTAAAAGTGTTGGGATCAGGTACAACTATTTTACCCACCCCCAATGGGAATATTTATGAGCAATTCCCCCCCACCAACAATTTCAAATCAAATCAAATTTTATTTGTCACATACACATGGTTAGCAGATGTTAATGCGAGTGTAGCGCAATGCTTGTGCTTCTAGTTCCGACCATGCAGTAATATCTAACGAGTAATCCAACAATTTCACAACAACTACCTTTTACACACAAGTGTAAAGGAATGAATAAGAATAAGTACATAAAAATATATGAATGAGCGATGGCCGAACGGCATAGGCAAGATGCAGCAGATGGTATAAAGTACAGTATATACATATGAGATGAGTAATGTAGGGTATGTAAACATTATATAAAGTGGCAATGTTTAAAGTGGCTAGTGATACATTTATTACATCAATTTTTCATTATTAAAGTGGCTAGAGATGAGACAGTATGTTGGCAGCAGCCACTCAATGTTAGTGATGTCTGTTTAACAGTCTGATGGCCTTGAGATAGAAGCTGTTTCTCAGTCTCTCGGTCCCAGCTTTGATGCACCTGTACTGACCTCGCCTTCTGGATGATAACGGGGTGAACAGGCAGTGGCTCGGGTGGTTGTTGTCCTTGATGATCTTTTTGGCCTTCCTGTGACATCGGGTGGTGTAGGTGTCATGGAGGGCAGGTAGTTTGCGTTGTGCAGACCTCACTACCTTCTGGAGAGCCTTACGGTTGTGGGCGGAGCAGTTGCCGTACCAGGCGGTGATACAGACCGACAGGATGCTCTCGATTGTGCATTTGTAAAGGTTTGTGAGTGTTTTTGGTGACAAGCTGAATTTCTTCAGCTTCCTGAGGTTGAAGAGGCGCTGCCGCGCCTTCTTCACCACGCTGTCTGTGTGGTTGGACCATTTCAGTTTGTCCGTGATGTGTACACCAAGGAAATTAAAACTTTCTACCTTCTCCACTACTGTCCCGTCGATGTAGATAGGGGGCTGCTCCCTCTGCTGTCTCCTGAAGTCCACGATCGTCTCCTTTGTTTTGTTGACATTGAGTGTGAGGTTATTTTCCTGACACCACACTCCGAGGGCCCTCACCTCCTCCCTGTAGGCCGTCTCGTTGTTGTTGGTAATCAAGCCCTACCACTGTAGTGTCGTCTGCAAACTTGATGATTGAGTTAAGAGGCGTGCATGACCTGGCTGGGAGCAACAAAATGGAGTCGTGGTCAGATTTTCCGAAAGGAGGGCGGGGGAGGGCTTTATATGCGTCGCAGCAGTTAGAATAGCAATGATCCAGGCTTTTGCCAGCCCAGGTCGCGCATTCGATATGCTGATACAATTTAGGGAGCCTTGTTTTCAGATTAGCCTTGTTAAAATCCCCAGCTACAATAAATGCAGCCTCAGGATATGTGGTTTCCAGTTTACATAGAGTCAAATGAAGTTCTTTCAGGGCCGTCGATGTGTCTGCTTGGGGGGGGGGACATACACGACTGTGATTATGATCGAAGAGAATTCTCTTGGTAGATAATGCGGTCGACATTTGATAGTGAGGAATTCTAGGTCAGGTGAACAAAAGAACTTGAGTTCCTGTATGTTGTTATGATCACACCACGACTCGTTAATCATAAGACATACACCCCCACCCTTCTTCTTACCAGAGAGATGTTTGTTTCTGTCGGCGCGATGCGTGAAGAAACCAGGTGGCTGTACCAACTCTGATAACGTATCCCGAGTGAGCCACGTTTCCGTGAAACAAAGAACGTTACAATCTCTGACGTCTCTCTGGAAGGCAACCCTTGCTCGGATTTCGTCTACCTTGTTGTCAAGAGACTGGACATTGGCGAGTAGTTTGTTCGGGAGCGGTGAGCGATGTGTCCGTCTACGGAGCCTGACCAGAAGACCGCTCCGTCTGCCCCTTCTGCGGCGCCGTTGTTTTGGGTCGCCGGCTAGGATCCGATCCATTGTCCTGGGTGGTGGTCCAAACAGAGGATCCACTTCAGGAAAGTCGTATGTATTCCTGGTCGTAATGTTGGTGAGTTGACGTTGCTCTTATATCCAATAGTGTAGTTTAGAGTAATTATCGAGGTTAGCTAGCCAGCCGCGACGCCGTGGTCCAGACTCCAGACTTAGTCATCATCAAACCCACTGCTAGCTAGCCAACCGTTATCGACTAGCAGCGCTGTAGAGACTAATACATTACAACGGAACAATTTGACTAGTGCAGTGTTAGCTAGCTACCTACATAGTTGTCTTTGTCATAGCTTGATAATTGTGTAGTTTAGTAATTATCGAGGTTAGCTAGCCAGCTATTTCCGTCCCCCGCGACGCCATTTCTCCAAACCTAGCCAACTATTACCGACGAGCAGCATTGTAGAAACTAAATGCATTACAAAGGAACGTCTTGATTAGTGTTATGTTAGCTAGCTACAAAGTTGCTTTTGTATCATGACAAGGTGTAGTACTGAAACTATCGAGGTTACCTAGCCAGCTACACGTTCAAACAAAGTCAACAACGCAGCCACTGCTAGCTAGCCTACTCCACCAGCCAGCAGTACTGTATCATTTTCGTCATTTTAGTCAATAAGATTTTTGCAACGTAAGCTTAACTTTCTGAACATTCGAGTGTAGTCCACATGTCATTCCAATCTCCTTTGCATTAGCGTAGCCTCTTCTGTAGCTTGTCAACTATGTGTCTGTCTATCCCTGTTCTCTCCCCTCCGCACAGGCCATACAAACGCTTCACATCGCGTGGCCGCTGCCACTCTAACCTGGTGGTCCCAGCGCGCACGACCCACGTGGAGTTCCAGGTCTACGGCAGCCTCTGGAACTGCCGGTCTGCGGCCAACAAGGCTGAGTTCATCTCAGCCTATGCTACCCTCCAGTCCCTAGACTTCCTGGCGCTGACGGAAACATGGATTACCACAGATAACACTGCTACTCCTACTGCTCTCTCCTCATCTGCCCACGTGTTCTCGCATACCCCTAGAGCATCGAGCCAGCGGGGTGGTGGCACTGGAAACCTCATCTCTCCCAAGTGGACACTCTCTCTTTCTCCCCTGACCCATCTGTCTATCTCCTCATTTGAATTCCATGCTGTCACAGTTACCAGCCCTTTCAAGCTTAACATCCTTATCATTTATCGCCCTCCAGGTTCCCTTGGAGAGTTCATCAATGAGCTTGACGCCTTGATAAGTTCCTTTCCTGAGGATGGCTCACCTTTCACAGTTCTGGGTGACTTTAACCTCCCCACGTCTACCTTTGACTCATTCCTCTCTGCCTCCTTCTTTCCACTCCTCTCCTCTTTTGACCTCACCCTCTCACCTTCCCCCCCTACTCACAAGGCAGGCAATATGCTTGACCTCATCTTTACTAGATGCTGGTCTTCCACTAATCTCATTGCAACTCCCCTCCAAGTCTCCGACCACTACCTTGTATCCTTTTCCCTCTCGCTCTCATCCAACACTTCTCACTCTGCCCCTACTCGGATGGTATTGCGCCGTCCCAACCTTCGCTCTCTCTCTCCCGCTACTCTCTCCTCTTCCATCCTATCATCTCTTCCCTCTGCTCAAACCTTCTCCAACCTATCTCCTGATTCTGCCTCCTCAACCCTCCTCTCCTCCCTTTCTGCATCCTTTGATTTTCTCTGTCCCCTATCCTCCAGGCCGGCTCGGTCCTCCCCTCCTGCTCCGTGGCTCGACGACTCACTGCGAGCTCACAGAACAGGGCTCCGGGCAGCCGAGCGGAAATGGAGGAAAACTCGCCTCCCTGCGGACCTGGCATCCTTTCACTCCCTCCTCTCTACATTTTCCTCTTCTGTCTCTGCTGCTAAAGCCACTTTCTACCACTCTAAATTCCAAGCATCTGCCTCTAACCCTAGGAATCCCTTTGCTACCTTCTCCTCCCTCCTGAATCCTCCTCCCCCCTCCTCCCTCTCTGCGGATTACTTCGTCAACCACTGGTCCTGCTCACACTGCCCTACCCTGTGCTTTGACCTCTTTCTCCCCTCTCTCTCCAGATGAAATCTCGCGTCTTGTGACGGCCGGCCGCCCAACAACCTGCCCACTTGACCCTATCCCCTCCTTTCTTCTCCAGACCATTTCCGGAGACCTTCTCCCCTACCTCACCTCGCTCATCAACTCATCCTTGACCGCTGGCTACGTCCCTTCCGTCTTCAAGAGAGCGAGAGTTGCACCCCTTCTGAAAAAACCTACACTCAATCCCTCCGATATCAACAACTACAGACCAGTATCCCTTCTTTCTTTTCTCTCCAAAACTCTTGAACGTGCCGTCCTTGGCCAGCTCTCCTGCTATCTCTCTCAGAATGACCTTCTTGATCCTAATCAGTCAGGTTTCAAGACTGGGCATTCAACTGAGACTGCTCTTCTCTGTGTCACGGAGGCTCTCCGCACTGCTAAAGCTAACTCTCTCTCCTCTGCTCTCATCATTCTAGACCTATCTGCTGCCTTTGATACTGTGAACCATCAGATCCTCCTCTCCACCCTCTCCGAGTTGGGCATCTCCGGCGCGGCCCACGCTTGGATTGCGTCCTACCTGACAGGTCGCTCCTACCAGGTGGCATGGCGAGAATCTGTCTCCGCACCACGTGCTCTCACCACTGGTGTCCCCCAGGGCTCTGTTCTAGGCCCTCTCCTATTCTCGCTATACACCAAGTCACTTGGCTCTGTCATATCCTCACATGGTCTCTCCTATCATTGCTATGCAGACGACACACAATTAATCTTCTCCTTTCCCCCTTCTGATAACCAGGTGGCGAATCGCATCTCTGCATGTCTGGCAGACATATCAGTGTGGATGACGGATCACCACCTCAAGCTGAACCTCGGCAAGACGGAGCTGCTCTTCCTCCCGGGGAAGGACTGCCCGTTCCATGATCTCGCCATCACGGTTGACAACTCCCTTGTGTCCTCCTCCCAGAGTGCTAAGAACCTTGGCGTGATCCTGGACAACACCCTGTCGTTCTCCACTAACATCAAGGCGGTGACCCGATCCTGTAGGTTCATGCTCTACAACATTCGCAGAGTACGACCCTGCCTCACACAGGAAGCGGCGCAGTTTCTAATCCAGGCACTTGTCATCTCCCGTCTGGATTACTGCAACTCGCTGTTGGCTGGGCTCCCTGCCTGTGCCATTAAACCCCTACAACTCATCCCGAACGCCGCAGCCCGTCTGGTGTTCAACCTTCCCAAGTTCTCTCACGTCACCCCGCTCCTTCGCTCTCTCCACTGGCTTCCAGTTGAAGCTCGCATCCACTACAAGACCATGGTGCTTGCCTACGGAGCTGTGAGGGGAACGGCACCTCCGTACCTTCAGGCTCTGATCAGGCCCTACACCCAAACAAGGGCACTGCGTTCATCCACCTCTGGCCTGCTCGCCTCCCTACCTCTGAGGAAGCACAGTTCCCGCTCAGCCCAGTCAAAACTGTTCGCTGCTCTGGCACCCCAATGGTGGAACAAGCTCCCTCACGACGCCAGGACAGCGGAGTCAATCACCACCTTCCGGAGACACCTGAAACCCCACCTCTTTAAGGAATACCTGGGATAGGACAAAGTAATCCTTCTAACCCCCCCCCCTTAAAAGATTTAGATGCACTATTGTAAAGTGGTTGTTCCACTGGATATCATAAGGTGAATGCACCAATTTGTAAGTCGCTCTGGATAAGAGCATCTGCTAAATGACTTAAATGTGTTAAATGAGTTCATCCCGACTGTATGTCATTAAACCTAATATTTCCTGGGGTAACAATGTAAGAAATAACACATACATTTAAAAAAAAAACTGCATAGTTTCCTAGGAACGCGAAGCGAGTCTGCCATCTCTGTTGGCGCCGGAAGTTCGGAAGGCGACGACAGAAATGTTCTCCTGCTGTAACTCTAACAACAAAACATGCTTAAAAAAGTTATCTGAAGGTTTTTCCTAACATAGATAGAATGTTCCCCTAACTAGCGGAAAGCTGAACACACTTTAGGGGAACATTACACAAATGTTCTCTCTCCTTAGAATTGTTAGCTGGGATGGGCCCTGGACAAAAGTAGTGAACTATATGCAATGTGGGATGCCCACTACACCTTCCCCTGTCTTCCCTGGTCGTGACAGAAACAAGTCAATAAACTGAGACCTTTCCCTGTCTTCCCTGGTCTTGACAGAAACAAGTCAATAAACTCAGACCTCCCCCTGTCTTCCCTGGTCGTGACAGAAACAAGTCAATAAACTGAGACCTTTCCCTGTCTTCCCTGGTCTAAACAGAAACAAGTCAATAAACTCAGACCTTCCCCTGTCTTCCCTGGTCGTGACAGAAACAAGTCATTAAACTGAGACCTTTCCCTGTCTTCCCTGGTCTTTACAGAAACAAGTCAATAAACTGAGACCTTTCCCTGTCTTCCCTGGTCTAAACAGAAACAAGTCAATAAACTCAGACCTTCCCCTGTCTTCCCTGGTCTTGACAGAAACAAGTCATTAAACTCAGACCTTCCCCTGTCTTCCCTGGTCTTTACAGAAACAAGTCAATAAACTCAGACCCATTGTGAGCTATCCCCCCACTTGGTTTCAGTGTGTTCATCTGAGCAGTCTTCGGTTTATTTTATTTCAGACTCTTTTTTTCCCTGCGCTCCGAGGTCAGGCTCGGCAGTCAGCACGGTCGTGGTGAGCTCCAGGTAACAGGGCCTGCAGCAGGGCAGGAGGTCTGGTGGGTCTGGACGGTCAGGATGGTCCGGCAGCCCATGTGGGTCAGGATGGGCAGGAGGTCTGGCGGGTCTGGACGGTCAGGATGGTCCGTCAAGCCGGGTGGGTCAGGATGGGCAGGATTGTCTGGCAGGCCTGGTGGGTCAGGATGGGCAGGATGGTCTGGCAGGCCTGGTGGGTCAGGATGGGCAGGATGGTCTGGCAGGCCTGGTGGGTCAGGATGGGCAGGAGGTCTGGTGGGTCTGGACGGTCAGGATGGTCCGTCAAGCCGGGTGGGTCAGGATGGGCAGGAGGTCTGGTGGGTCACGATGGTCCGGCAAGGCCTGGTGGGTCAGGATGGTCCGGCAGGCCTGGTGTGTCAGGATGGTCCGGCAGGCCTGGTGGGTCAGGATGGTCTGGCAGGCTTGGTCGGACAGGATGGTCAGGATGGTCGGCTGGAAGGATTCAGACACAGTCAGAGAGCTCTGGGTGAGAGGAGAGGATGGCAGCAGACCTGTGGTAGAGAAGACTGGCCTACTGTCTGTCTGTCTCTCCATCTGTCCACTCGTCCCTTCGTTGCGCTCTCGGTCTCTCTCGTTTCCTCTGATGGATTAGGAGGACAGAGCGTTTGTCTTTCATCCCACCTGACCATGATCCCATTGCTACATACACACACACACGCATGCACACATACACACACCTTGAATGACAACATAGGGTTTGAGTGGAAAGGTGTGAAAAACAGACAGACTGTATGCTCCAGTTTAGCATCGGTGGCAAGACAGTCTGCACCACATACACACGGGAGTGTCTTCTGTTTATTCACACATACACACAGTCTTGTACAATTAACCTTGTGGGGACACACAATTCAGTCCCATTCAAAATCATATTTTCCCTAACCACACACACAAACACAACCTCCTGTCGCTTCCTTTGACTACCCCACATACAGGTCAGTTTGTTTTGTTTATTCATGTGTGGTGGTGTAGAGAGACAGGGTCTGTGTCCCATATGGCAACCTATTCCCTATGTAGTGCGCTACTTTGACCGGAGCCCACAGCTGAGGAGAGAGAATGGTACATAGTAAAATCTCAGGTTAATATTCCATTTAAAGATGGTTCTTTCTTAATTAGCAGTGTCGTTTCTCACTGGGAACAAACTGCTTCAATCAACGTTGTTTCAATGTAATTTGTCAACGTATTATGACATGGAATCTAAGTGGAAAATAAATTGGATTTGAAAAAAGTTATCAACTGTTGTTTTGAGGGTGGAATTTCAACCACAGGACTATCAGGGGGAAAAAACAATAGGCTGGGCAGCACCTCCTACAGGAGAGTTGATCTATCTACAGCTATTCATTTGGTCTCCCAAGCCCCTGCTTAGCATTGACATTTGTCACTGACTACTAAGTGCTATCGTGAGAATGTGTTCTCTAACATGTTTACTTTCATGTGCCTTAATAACAAACTTGTATACATCTGTAAATATGAATACATTTGTTAAATTATGAGCCTATTTGGTTTAGCCATGGAAAAAGTCAGCAACCTTCCCGCTAGCCATAATTGGCTGAGATAATGAGTGGGCTGGACAAGCCGAGAGATGAGTTCGGATTGGTCTGCCATGTAACATGTTTCTGTCTATAACATGAGCTGGTCAGTATGTGTAGGTAATCCTTTCTAACATGTTTTTTTTTGGAAGATATCACATAGTAGATCTGTATAAGTGTTGCCCTCCACTATCCGGAGGACCGAGTTTTGAAATCAGTGGAATTAGAGTATGAAAGCTAAGGAGATGGAGAAAATTCTGGCGTTTGATTGCAAATATGTAGACGGAATCGAAAAGAGAACACAGAAGGCACCGGATTACATCTTCAAACTAAGGCTAAGGGGCAACCATGGCATCCGTGACAGAGAGGGAGAAGTGTCCATTCATGTATACGGGTAAGAGAGTCTAGCTAGCTACATTTTCAGATATTACACGTTACTACATTTCGTCAGAAAGTCGTTTCATTTCAAGTGTACTGTTAGCTAACTAGCTAACGTTAGCTGGCTGGCTAGCTAACATTACGTGTATGATCTGTGTAGTAACATAATTCGTATCATTTGCATTGCTAGTTATAGCCTAATGTTAGCTAACATTGAACCTGGTTGGTTAGAAATTCATGCAGGGTGGTAACGTTATGAGTTGGGATTATGGTTCATTGTTTAGCTAGCTAGCTACATGTCTAAACAAAAGACTCCACTATGCAAGTAACCGTTTCAATAGAATATCACTGCGACAACTGTTGATAGACGTAGCTGGTAAATTCGCTCTGCCTATCTACTCCGATTTCAGAGTACTCTCATCTGAGTGTGCGAGAGTGCAGAATAGCTGACAAATTTACAAACGCTTGAATATGGCCGGTGTAAGTAAACATTGGCAAAAAAGCCTAATTAAATTGTTGCCAGCAGCACAGTTGCAGTCACCAACACTCTGGATAACATGAAAACAGCCTAACCAGCTCTGCTAGGGAGAGTAAAATGGTCAGAGTGAGCTGTTCTCTCATTTGTGTCTGGAAGTAGCTTGCAAGCTAACCAACATTAGCCAGTTAGCTTGGGTGCTTGACTGCCGTTGATAGGACAGAACGCTCAGATCAACCCTTAAAGAGATGGGTGGGGCTAAAGCTTAAGAGGGTGTGAACGATGCTGAATGGGTGTTAACAAAGAAGAGCTCTCCAGTAGGTACCAAAATATTCAAGAGACATTTTCTCAAAAGTGAGGTTACAAGTTTATCAACTTTTAAAGCAGAATTACTTTCCCATTGTTCCTCAACCGTAGTGTATGATATACCATTTTCTAGCGAGCCTCTACTTTCATCCAATGTAAAAAAAATAATAAAAAAAACATAATTTCAAATGTTGCTACATAAGACCAAATCAAGACGGTCACAAGTTATATTCTTCAAGAATCAATGGGTACATATCATTTATAAGTCCAAAAATAAATGAAGCAACTGCAGATTGCCACTTATAGATGGTTGAAAGCATACAGTAGTGATAACACATTGGGAATTCAACAAACTTCTGGCTGAGTTTTTTATTAGGTGAATAAAAGGTTGACATCTCATTTATCAACATCTCTAACAAATATGGCCCACATTTCCACGACTTGGAATGACTTGGTGTGCCCAATGGGTTGTGTTTCTGCTGCTCTGCTGTTGAATGGAGTGTGTTGTGTAGACCGCATCACCCTCTGGAGAGCCCTGCGGTTGTGGGCGGTGCTATGGTGTTGAATGCTGAGCTGTAGTCAATGAACAGCACTCTTACATAGGTATTCCCCTTGTCCAGATGGGATAGGGCAGTGTGCAGTGTGATGGCGATTGCGTCGTCAGTGGGCAAGTAAAATGGGGTGTCAAGCAAATTGAAGTGGGTCTAGGGTGACAGGTAGGGGGGAGGTGATATGATCCTTGACGAGTCTCTCAAAGCACTTCATGATGACGGAGGTGAGTGCTATGAAGCGATAGTCATTTAGCTCAATTACCCTGGCCTTCTTGGGTACAGGAACATCTTGAAGCCATCTTGAAGCCTGTGGGGACAGCAGACTGGGATAGGGAGAGATTGAATATGTCCGTAAACACACCAGCCAGCTGGTCTGGACATGCTCTGAGGATGCGGCTAGGGATGCCGTCTGGGCCGGCAGCTTTGTGATGGTTAACAGGTTTAAATGTTTTACTTACGTCGGCCACGGAGGAGAGCCCACAGGCTTTGGTAGCGGGCCGCGTTGGTGGCACTGTATTGTCCTCAAAGCGGGCAAAGAGGTTGTTTAGTTTGTCTGGAAGCAAGACGTCAATGTCCACGATGGGGCTGGTTTTCATTTTGTAATCCGTGATTGTCTGTAGACCCTGTCACATACGTCTCATGTCTGAACCGTTGAATTGCGATTCCACTTTGTCTCTATACTGACGCTTTGCCTGTTTGATTGCCTTACGGATGGAATAACCACACTGTTTCTATTCGGCGATATTCCCAGTTGCCTTGCCCTGATTAAATATGGTGGTACGTGTGTTCAGTTTTGAGGTATACTGTCAGTGCATCACTGAGGATTTTGCCTGTATTCTCAGTGGTTAGGCTTACCTGGCCTGTTGAATCCACACACAAATACACATGCATGCACACACGCACACACAAAATGGATTCTCCATATGTTGCCCTAAGTCAACCCCTCATTGTCAGGCTACATTGGATTCTATGACATAAGGAGTACAGAGATATTGTCCACTCTTCACTACAGACTGAACTACAACAGAACCTGTGTCCCAAATGGCACCCTATTCAGAGCCTTGTCAACAGTACTGCACTCTATAGAGAATATGGTGCCATTCGGGATGCAGCTGTGGAGAAGAAACCTCATGTCCCTCTGTAGCCTCTGGGCTCGCCGCTCACCTTAAATGGCATGGTGATAGAAGAGAACAGAGACAGACAGACAGACACTCTGTGGTTAGAGGAGAAGAGAGTTAGGGCCCACTGACTTCCACAATAAACTATAACATACTGTAGACAGGAGTGGTTCTTCTGTTCTTCTTTTAGATTGCGTCCCGTATGAGATCCTATTCCCGTTATAGTCCACTACGTTTGACCATAGCCCTTTAGGCTCTACAGTCTTATAAAAAAAGGTTTCCAAAGGGGTTCTTCGGTTATCCCCATAGGAGAGCCCTTTATTGGCTCCAGGTAGAACCCTTTTTGGTTCCATGTAGAACTCTCTATGGAAAGGGTTATACATGGAACCCAAAAGGGTTCTACCTGGAACCAAGTCGGGTTCTTCAAATGGTTCCCCTATGGGGACAGTCGCAGAACCCTGTTAGGTTCTAGATAGCACCTTTTTTATTCTAAGAGTAAGAAAATAGGGCTCCATTTTGGGGGCGAAGCTTCTAGAGTGACCTCGCCAAGAGGTCCAGCAACGAGCAGAGCAGAGCAGAGCTGCCATGGTTCCCTGTGGAAGGAGCCGACATTATTGATTGTTGTTATAACGTCTCAATGGGTAAAGAGAGAGGTCCTCTCACCCGACGCGCGGTGAGTCTTCTGTGTTGCTACTAGGTCAGGTTCTGACAGGAACTCCCTCACACACGCGACACGACTCAAGTTGAGCTCTTTTTTTCCAGGGCAGCGGTGAAACATCCCGGCCCAGATCCTCTGGGATTGGCTGATGAGTTCTGTGGGGATCTCCTGAGGGCGATGATTCATATTCTGTTGGATTAAACAAGAAACATGACTGTGCCCGGAAAGTAGTACATAACGATAATAATCATTAATTTTTATCACTTTATCAAGTGCTCAGGCAAAGCACTTTGCTTCAGAAGAGGTAGGGTTAGGGGTAGGGTTAGGGTAGGGTAGGGGTAGGGGTCAGGTTAGCATTAGGGTTAGGGTTAAGGGTTAGGTTTATGCTGATACCAAACCGTGGGTTGCACGGGCCTATTGCAACTTTCTGCCGTTTCCATATTGTACATCAGACCGGTCTGGAGAGGGTGAGAGAAAATGAAAGGCCGAGAGCTCTGAGGGGTCACCCATCACAGTTCAACAACAGGACGAAGACAATTGTTGATAAAGTGCTGAGGGTAAAGTTAGGGGTAGGGTAGAGTGTGGTTAGGTTAGGGTTATGGTAGGGTTAGAGCAGGGTAGAGTGTGAGGGGTAGAGTTAGGTTAGGGTAGGGTTAGGTTAGGGTAGAGTGTGGTTAGGGGTAGGGTTAGGTTAGAGTGTGGTTAGGTTAGGGTTATGGTAGGGTTAGGGTACGGTTAGGGTAGGGTTGGGGTAGGGTAGAGTGTGGTTAGGGTAGGGTGTGGTTAGGGGTAGGGTTAGGGTTATGGTAGGTTAGAGTGTGGTTAGGGGTAGGGTTAGAACAGGGTAGAGTGTGGTAAGGGGTAGGGTTAAAGTTAGGGTAGGGTTAAAGTTAGGGTAGGGTATGGTATAGTTAGGGCTAGGGTTAATGATAGAAAACTCGCCTCATTTAATCCCTGAGCACTGCTATCCCTCTCACCCAGCCCTCTCACCAAGCCCTCTCACCAAGCCCTCTCACCAAGCCCTCTCACCCAGCCCTCTCACCCAGCCCTCTCACCAAGCCCTCTCACCCAGCCCTCTCACCAAGCCCTCTCACCAAGCCCTCTCTCACCCAGCCCTCTCACCCAGCCCTCTCACCCAGCCCTCTCACCAAGCCCTCTCACCCAGCCCTCTCACCAAGCCCTCTCACCAAGCCCTCTCTCACCAAGCCCTCTCACCAAGCCCTCTCACCCAGCCCTCTCACCAAGCCCTCTCACCAAGCCCTCTCTCACCAAGCCCTCTCACCCAGCCCTCTCACCCAGCCCTCTCACCAAGCCCTCTCACCAAGCCCTCTCTCACCCAGCCCTCTCACCAAGCCCTCTCACCAAGCCCTCTCTCACCAAGCCCTCTCACCAAGCCCTCTCTCACCAAGCCCTCTCACCAAGCCCTCTCACCCAGCCCTCTCACCAAGCCCTCTCACCAAGCCCTCTCACCAAGCCCTCTCACCAAGCCCTCTCACCAAGCCCTCTCTCACCAAGCCCTCTCACCAAGCCCTCTCACCCAGCCCTCTCACCCAGCCCTCTCACCAAGCCCTCTCACCCAGCCCTCTCACCCAGCCCTCTCACCCAGCCCTCTCACCAAGCCCTCTCACCCAGCCCTCTCACCAAGCCCTCTCACCAAGCCCTCTCACCAAGCCCTCTCACCAAGCCCTCTCTCACCAAGCCCTCTCACCAAGCCCTCTCACCAAGCCCTCTCACCAAGCCCTCTCACCAAGCCCTCTCACCAAGCCCTCTCACCAAGCCCTCTCACCAAGCCCTCTCACCAAGCCCTCTCACCAAGCCCTCTCACCAGCCCTCTCACCAAGCCCTCTCACCCAGCCCTCTCACCCAAGCCCTCTCACCCAGCCCTCTCACCCAGCCCTCTCACCCAGCCCTCTCACCCAGCCCTCTCACCAGCCCTCTCACCCAGCCCTCTCACCAAGCCCTCTCACCAAGCCCTCTCACCAAGCCCTCTCACCAAGCCCTCTCACCAAGCCCTCTCACCAAGCCCTCTCACCAAGCCCTCTCACCAAGCCCTCTCACCAAGCCCTCTCACCAAGCCCTCTCACCAAGCCCCTCTCACCAAGCCCTCTCACCAAGCCCTCTCACCAAGCCCTCTCACCAAGCCCTCTCCACCAAGCCCCTCTCACCAAGCCCTCTCACCCAAGCCCTCTCACCAGCCCTCTCACCCAGCCCTCTCACCCAGCCCTCTCACCAAGCCCTCTCACCCAAGCCCTCTCACCAAGCCCTCTCACCAAGCCCTCTCACCCAGCCCTCTCACCAAGCCCTCTCACCAAGCCCTCTCACCCAGCCCTCTCACCAAGCCCTCTCACCAAGCCCTCTCACCAAGCCCTCTCACCAAGCCCTCTCACCAAGCCCTCTCACCAAGCCCTCTCACCAAGCCCTCTCACCAAGCCCTCTCACCAAGCCCTCTCACCAAGCCCTCTCACCAAGCCCTCTCTCACCCAGCCCTCTCACCCAGCCCTCTCACCAAGCCCTCTCACCCAGCCCTCTCACCAAGCCCTCTCACCCAGCCCTCTCACCCAGCCCTCTCACCCAGCCCTCTCACCAGCCCTCTCACCCAGCCCTCTCACCAAGCCCTCTCACCCAGCCCTCTCACCAAGCCCTCTCACCAAGCCCTCTCACCAAGCCCTCTCACCAAGCCCTCTCTCACCAAGCCCTCTCACCCAGCCCTCTCACCAAGCCCTCTCACCAAGCCCTCTCACCAAGCCCTCTCACCAAGCCCTCTCACCAAGCCCTCTCTCACCAAGCCCTCTCACCAAGCCCTCTCACCAAGCCCTCTCACCCAGCCCTCTCACCAAGCCCTCTCACCCAGCCCTCTCACCCAGCCCTCTCACCCAGCCCTCTCACCAAGCCCTCTCTCACCAAGCCCTCTCACCAAGCCCTCTCACCAAGCCCTCTCACCAAGCCCTCTCTCACCCAGCCCTCTCACCAAGCCCTCTGTGACATGGGATTATCTGACGAGTCTCCATTCCTTGTAGAACTGTATAAAGAGTGTTGTTGAGCCTCCTTTTCTACTAGAAACGTACAAATAAAGTTGGGAGTCTTTAAAACATGTTGGTCTACACCCAGATGGAATGATGAAAGGCTGTGAGAGAGGAGAGGAGAGGAGAGGAGAGGAGAGGAGAGGAGAGGAGAGGAGAGAAGAGGAGAGAAGAGGCAAGAAGAGGAGAGACGAGGAGAGAAGAGGAGAGGCGAGGAGAGGAGAGGCGAGGAGAGGAGAGGAGACTGGATCTAGAAGCACTCCAACAGACTGGATCTAGAAGCACTGAAACAGACTGGATCTAGAAACACTGCAACAGACTGGATCTAGAAACACTCCAACAGACTGGATCTAGAAGCATTGAAACAGACTGGATCGAGAAACACTCCAACAGACTGGATCTAGATGCACTCCAACAGACTGGATCTAGAAACACTGCAACAGACTGGATGTAGAAACACTCCAACAGACTGGATCTAGAAACACTCCAACAGACTGGATCTAGAAGCACTCCAACAGACTGGATCTAGAAGCACTCCAACAGACTGGATCTGGAAGCACTGAAACAGAATGGATCTAGAAACACTGCAACAGACTGGATCTAGAAACACTCCAACAGACTGGATCTAGAAGCACTGAAACAGACTGGATCTAGAAACACTCCAACAGACTGGATCTAGAAGCACTGAAACAGACTGGATCTAGAAGCACTGAAACAGACTGGATCTGGAAGCACCGAAACAGACTGGATCTAGAAGCACTGAAACAGACTGGATCTGGAAGCACCGAAACAGACTGGATCTAGAAGCACTGAAACACACTGGATCTAGAAACACTGAAACAGACTGGATCTAGAAACACTTCAACAGACTGGATCTAGAAGCACTGAAACAGACTGGATCTAGAAACACTCCAACAGACTCAATCTAGAAACACTGAAACAGACTGGATCTAGAAACACCAGACTGGATCTAGTTGATCTAGCTACTGTTGTTGCCCATATTTATTCTTAAATGACTTGTTGTTTATTTTACTTAACAAGCTCTTTGAGATTCTGTCTGTAATGAAAGCCTTATAAAAGTTTAATAAATGATTATTATTATTATTTCCAACACACCACATGTACGGTTGTAGTAAGGGATGGATTGACGGATTGGTTACCTGGAGGAATACAGCGGAGGCTCCTGATTTTTACATTTCAGTAATTGTTTTTATCTAGTAATGGTCGGAGTTAAAAGGTTGGCTGTCAGAACTACTACAATGTAAATGTATTTTTAATCCGTCTGTTTGCATATTTCAAGACATGGCACACAGTATGAGGGTGCAGTGAGATACGCGATGGGTTGGATGATACCTTTCCAGTCAATCGTCTATAATTTAAAAAAAATGTAAAAAATGGATACTTAAAAATCTCTGTCGGTAACGCAATGCAATGGAAAGGTCAAATGCTTTACTCTCTAAACAAAAATGTAAACTGCGTGGGCGACGAAGAGAAACTAAATCAAATGATGTCGCCCGCGGACTAGCCTCAGTTTGAGAAAGAGAGTGGCATCTTGCCATCTACTAAAATTGGATTTGATTTGATTAAAAACATGACGTATTTCTGAGAGTTATTGACCTCACGATAAGCCAGATTCGAGTTACTTACATTGTGGTGCTGAAACTTGAAGCAGCAGCCAAGGCATAATCAATCGGAAATGGACAGCTCATGGTGCTGAAAGGAGGCAAATTCAAGTTGGCATAATTAAATTAAACATTCTTAATTTTAATTATTCTTTACTAACAACAAGAGTGCTTTGTGTTGGAGCCTATTTCTTCCTATTTAGAAATAAGAGGAAGGCCTACCTGTTAGACAGACTACATTAGGCTACAGGCTGGTATATTCATAGATTTGTCAGTCAATTTCTCCACCCACCGTGCACTTTTTACATAGCCTACGTCCTTGTCAGTGAAGGTCTTATGTTGAAACTAAGACTCGAATTGATGGGGGTATGCTATAAGACTACCTTTTTATTAAAGACAATGGCAAAAAGGCCTACCCTAACACGACTCAGGACACAGTTTGAATCTCAGATGTTTATTACAAAACAGGGGGGCAGGCAAACGGCAGGTCAAGGGCAGGCAAAGGTCAGTAATCCAAGGCAGCGTCAATCAGGGACAGAGTTGCAGGTAGTGTCAGGGTAGGCAGAATAGTCAGAATCGGGAAGACTAGAAAACAGAAACTAGATATACTGAAAAACGGGAAAACACGCTGGTAAGACAAGACAAGACGAACTGGCAACAGACTAACAGAAAATGCAGGTGTAACCGATGTGAAATGGCTAGTTAGTTAGCGGTGGTGTAACCGATGTGAAATGGCTAGCTAGTTAGCGGTGGTGTAACCGATGTGAAATGGCTAGCTAGTTAGCGGTGGTGTAACCGATGTGAAATGGCTAGCTAGTTAGCGGTGGTGTATCCGGTGTGAAATGGCTAGCTAGTTAGCGGTGGTGTAACCGGTGTGAAACGGCTAGCTAGTTAGCGCTGGTGTAACCGATGTGAAATGGCTAGCTAGTTAGCGGTGGTGTAACCGATGTGAAATGGCTAGCTAGTTAGCGGTGGTGTAACCGATGTGAAATGGCTAGCTGGTTAGCGGTGGTGTAACCGATGTGAAATGGCTAGCTAGTTAGCGGTGGTGTAACCGATGTGAAATGGCTAGCTAGTTAGCGGTGGTGTAACCGATGTGAAATGGCTAGCTAGTTAGCGGTGGTGTAACCGATGTGAAATGGCTAGCTAGTTAGCGGTGGTGTATCCGATGTGAAATGGCTAGCTAGTTAGCGGTGGTGTAACCGATGTGAAATGGCTAGCTAGTTAGCGGTGGTGTAACCGATGTGAAATGGCTAGCTAGTTAGCGGTGGTGTATCCGATGTGAAATGGCTAGCTAGTTAGCGGTGGTGTAACCGATGTGAAATGGCTAGCTAGTTAGCGGTGGTGTAACCGATGTGAAATGGCTAGCTAGTTAGCGGTGGTGTAACCGATGTGAAATGGCTAGCTAGTTAGCGGTGGTGTAACCGATGTGAAATGGCTAGCTAGTTAGCGGTGGTGTATCCGATGTGAAATGGCTAGCTAGTTAGCGGTGGTGTAACCGATGTGAAATGGCTAGCTAGTTAGCGGTGGTGTAACCGATGTGAAATGGCTAGTTAGTTAGCGGTGGTATAACCGATGTGAAATGGCTAGTTAGTTAGCGGTGGTGCGCGCTAATAGCGTTTCAATCGGGTGACGTCACTCGCTCTGAGACCTTGAAGTAGTTGTTCCCCTTTGCTCTGCAAGGGCCGCGGCTTTTGTGGTGCGATGGGTAACGATGCTTCGTGGGTGTCAGTTGTTGATGTGCGCAGAGGGTCCCTGGTTGGGGCGAGGAGAGGGACGGAAGCTAAACTGTTAACACAGGTATAAGTACACAGGGGTGGAGACAAGCACAAGACAGGTCTGCTTGTTAGTTTAAGATTTGTAGAAAATAAAACACTTCTGATTATATAAAGTGATCTATAACCGCGCTTTGGTCCCCAATGCTTTATGCTGGAAACAACCTGTAAAATACCCTGGAAAGACGTGACTCTGTGTCTTTGACATTCAGAGGCTGAGCTACAACTTTTTATAGCCGAGGAGACAAAAAATAAATAATATTATTGGGAAGGAATCTAATTCTATCACTGTCAATTGATTAAGATATTCACTTTCTGTACAATAGAAGATGTTTCATCTCAAACTGCTTTTAGGGAAAAAAAACTTGTGACCTTCATTTATTGGGATTAAGGAACAGAAGAAGTGTAGCCGGCAGCTAAATCTTACATTTTGTGAGCATCGGTAAGTCTCCTCTGCCTGGGGTGGAAAGGTAGGTCTAACTTCTGAAAGTACCACGCTCAGATACCTAATGAACATCTCAGATATAATTATTTGCAGTGACAGGGACAGTCTCATTGCAAACGAGACACACTGATTTGGCATTGGAGAAATATGGTAAGATGAACACATAGGCCTCTATCTCTCTGTATATTCATAGCCTGTAATTTGTGTGGTATAAAAAAATTATTCTGATAATATGTAAAATGACATTGAATTGCATGAAATGTTTATAAAAAAGGCTACTTTTTCTCAGACCTGCAAATACAATGATAGATTCGTGCAATACTTTTACTATAAAGGAGATGTTTCCACCTCTTGTCCACGATGGTCTGCAAACCCACAACCTTGCCATGTAACGCTTACAGGACAAAGAACACTTTCTGAAACTGCATCTCTAAGGCTCGGTCTGTCCATGAAGCGAGGGTAAACAGCACACAGGTTCTCTACTATCCACTTTGTTTGAATTATTATTTTGCGTATAGAGGAGGGTCACTTCTTTTTTTTTTTTTTAAACGTTCAGAGAAGGTTTAAAGTAAAACATATTTTGCTGAAGGGAAGGCCATCCATTTTGTTTTCAGACAGGTCCAATTTTCCCCCTGTAAGCCTTATTATGAATAACGTTCACTCCCTTAGCCCTTGATCCAGCCCTTCTGTCAGGAATCAGGATTGTGAAATATTCAGGAAGAGTGAGAATACTTTCACTACTTGAGCAGCGGATGGACGGAAACAACTTTTAGCCACTAATTCTCCATGGATATGGCTTGTCAATAAAATGAGCCGCCATCTTTATTTAACACTGCTCGCTGCTTGCATCGCTGAGTCTCTGTAACAATGAATACGTTTACGTCCCAAATGGCACCCTATTCGCTATAATGTGCACTACTGTTGACAAGAGCCCTAAGGGCAAATCTGGTGCACTACATAGGGAATAGGTTGCCATTTGGGACGCATCCTAACTGTTGAACCGCATTAACCAGAGTCCCGATATTCTCTGGTTACCGCCCCTTTATTCAGTGATATTCTCTGGTTACCGCCCCTTTAGTCAGTGATATTCTCTGGTTACCGCCCCTTTAGTCAGTGATATTCTCTGGTTACCGCCCCTTTAGTCAGTGATATTCTCTGGTTACCGCCCCTTTAGTCAGTGATATTCTCTGGTTACCGCCCCTTTAGTCAGTGATATTCTCTGGTTACCGCCCCTTTATTCAGTGATATTCTCTGGTTACCGCCCCTTTAGTCAGTGATATTCTCTGGTTACCGCCCCTTTAGTCAGTGATATTCTCTGGTTACCGCCCCTTTATTCAGTGATATTCTCTGGTTACCGCCCCTTTAGTCAGTGATATTCTCTGGTTACCGCCCCTTTATTCAGTGATATTCTCTGGTTACCGCCCCTTTATTCAGTGATATTCTCTGGTTACCGCCCCTTTAGTCAGTGATATTCTCTGGTTACCGCCCCTTTAGTCAGTGATATTCTCTGGTTACCGCCCCTTTAGTCAGTGATATTCTCTGGTTACCGCCCCTTTATTCAGTGATATTCTCTGGTTACCGCCCCTTTATTCAGTGATATTCTCTGGTTACCGCCCCTTTAGTCAGTGATATTCTCTGGTTACCGCCCCTTTAGTCAGTGATATTCTCTGGTTACCGCCCCTTTAGTCAGTGATATTCTCTGGTTACCGCCCCTTTAGTCAGTGATATTCTCTGGTTACCGCCCCTTTATTCAGTGATATTCTCTGGTTACCGCCCCTTTAGTCAGTGATATTCTCTGGTTACCGCCCCTTTAGTCAGTGATATTCTCTGGTTACCGCCCCTTTAGTCAGTGATATTCTCTGGTTACCGCCCCTTTATTCAGTGATATTCTCTGGTTACCGCCCCTTTAGTCAGTGATATTCCACACAACATCTAAGGCTGACTTTCTCTCTCCTGACACATCGTTTCCAGACCAGTGTAAACATCAGCAGAATAAGCACTAAGACAAACAATCTCAGATGGGATTTTAAATATGTCTGTTACTAGGAGGAATATTTTCTCCTGGTTTATGGTCTGTCAGCCTGCCATAGGACAGAGCGAGAGACCCAGCTCAGTGTACTGCTTTTGAGGAGTGACAGTAGCATGGAAAATGACCTGTGATGTCCAAAGCAGACACCACAGACAGTCCTTTGACACACACATATTACTGGGGAATGCAAAACACAATTGAATATGAGAGTCTAACATCGTCCCTCATCCAAATGGTCAGTTCTTCATGAGAAAGAGACAGTAACTATAATCTGGTACATGTGGGATAAATGCAGTGGGATAAATCAGGGTCACAGAGTGATTCTTGGTAGTCTTAAACAAAATCTACTTTGATACAAAAGTGTACACCTCACACACATGGTTAATGGCTTAAAAAAAGAAGACATCTGTAGCATGTAAGATATTGTCACGGTTGTCGAAAGGAGAAGAGGACCAAGGTGCAGCGTGTGTGTCGTTCCACATCTTTATTTACACTGTGAAACTATGCGATATATAAATAAACTGAAAGATCAAAACCAACAAACCGTGCCGCCGAGGTGAAACATACACAACTCAAAATGAATCTCCCACAAACCCAGGTGGGAAAAACCCCTACTTAAGTATGATCTCCAATTAGAGACAACGAGGACCAGCTGCCTCTAATTGGAGATCATCCCAAACAAAACCAACATAGAAATACAAAACTAGAACATGAACATAGAAATACAAAACTTAGAAAAACACCCCCTGTCCCGCCCTGACCTACTCTACCATAGAAAATAACATCTTACTATGGTCAGGACTTGACAGATAGATTTCAAATGTATTACATTTTGAGTTTCCATCCCAATATTACACTTTAATATACATCATCACAGAAAGACTGAATTATAACAAAATTGTTTGACATATAAAATCTTGTGTTTCTTTTTCCGTTCTTCTTTTAATGGATGTTTACTAATTATGAAATTATAAAAAATATTAGTAACATTCCACCCATGAGGTCGTCTGACTGCAGGAAAGGGCTACGGGTATTGAGACACATTTAGCTGAGCGCACGTTGATAATTCTCCAGATTCATGATTTTTACCGGACCTAAGAGGTGGAGAATTCGAGGCTTACGGTTATTTATTTTATTTATTTATTTATTTTACGTCATTGCAGACCAGAAGAGGTTGGTAGGAGAAGCTGTAGGAGAACGGGCTCATTGTAATGGCTGGGATGGAATTAATGGAACAGAGTAAAACATGTGGTTTCTATATGTTTGATGTGTTTGACACCGTTCCATCTATTCCATTCCAGGTATTATAATGAGCCTGTCCTCCCATAGCTACTCGCACCAGCCTCCTCTGGTGGCAGACATGGTTATGCCGTCCACAAAAAGATGAAAACAGGTAGAAGTAGACACTGATCTAGGATCAGCTCGCCCTCCTAACCTAACAGTTTTTTCTCGATTGCTTAATAATAAACACAAAAACTGTTTCCTGTAAGACAAAAACCCATTACGTCAATCCCCAAAAACACACACATTTCCGATAACCATAAACACTAGTCACTTGTTTCCACACGTTTCAATATTCAAAACTCTTTCTGAAAAACCTTACACAAAAGTGGCCAAATAAATAATTGATTGCACTATGTATTCATTCAGCAAACACATGCTCAACAATATAATTAACTCAAGTCATCACAACCTAAACTCAAAGAGCACACTTTTCTCCAGGTGTAAACACTAAGCCTCAAAGTTGTTAACACAACAATCAGAATTGCAGGATCAATAAATAGGGCCTAGAGGCATGTCCATGTGCTTGTGAACAATGGATCCTAACAATGCCGAAGTTGCAAGACAACAGAGAGGAAGAGGAAGAGGAAGAGGATGAGGACAACAACAACAACGACAAGTAATCTCAGATGAAATCCGTGCCACCCTAGTTCATCATGTGCTCATACATGGGAGGACTATGAGAGAAGCTGGACAGCTGGTCCAACCCAACCTAAGCTGTAAAACAGTTGCATCCATTGTCCGTACTTTCAGAAGTGAAAACAGGTCATTAGCCTTGTTGTTACTGTGATACATGTAATGTTGTAGTGCATATAGACTGAATCTCCACTTTGTTTTCAGTGTAGTTTTTACCACAGTAATGGATGATCATTGGTCAGTATTGATCAAATTTCATTTTTGCCATCTACAGTGGCTTGCGAAACTATTCACCCCCCTTGGCATTTTTCCTATTTTGTTGCCTTACAACCTGGAATTAAAATACCTTTTTTGGGGTGTTTGTATCATTTGATTTACACAACATGCCTACCACTTTGAAGATGCCAAATATTTTTTATTGTGAAACAAAAAATAAATAAGACAAAAAAACTGAAAACTTGTGCATGCATAACTATACCCCCGCCCAAAGTCAATACTTTGTAGAGCCACCTGTTGCAGCAATTACAGCTGCAAGTCTCTTGGGGTTTGTCTCTATAAGCTTGGCACATACAACCACTGGGATTTTTGCCCATTCTTCAAGGCAAAACTGCTCCAGCTCCTTCAAGTTGGATGGGTTCCGCTGGTGTACAGCAATCTTTAAGTCATACCACAGATTCTCAATTGGATTGAGGTCTGGGCTTTGACTTGGCCATTCCAATACATTTAAATGTTTCCCCTTAAACCACTCGAGTGTTGCTTCAGCAGTATGCTTAGGGTCATTGTTCTGCTGGAAGGTGAACCTCTGTCCCAGTCTCAAATCTCTGGAAGACTGAAACAGGTTTCCCTTAAGAATTTCCCTGTATTTAGTGCCATCCATCATTCCTTCAATTCTGACCAGTTTCCCAGTCCCTGCCAATGAAAAACATCCCCACAGCATGATGCTGCCACCACCATGCTTCACTGTGGGGATGGAGTTCTCGGGGTGATGAGAGGTGTTGGGTTTGCGCCAGACATAGAGTTTTCCATCTTGGCCAAAAAGCTAAATCTTCCATATGTACTTTCTTCCATATGTTTGGGGAGTCTCCAACATGCCTTTTGGAAAACACCAAGTGTGTTTGCTTATTTTTTTCTTTAAGCAATGGCTTTTTACTGGCCACTCTTCCATAAAGCCCAGCTCTGTGGAGTGTACGGCTTAAAGTGGTCCTATGGACAGATACTCCAATCTCCGCTGTGGAGCTTTGCAGCTCCTTCAGGGTTATCTTTGGTCTCTTTGTTGCTTCTCTGATTAATGCCCTCCTTGCCTGCTCTGTGAGTTTTGGTGGGCGGCCCTCTCTTGGCAGGTTTGTTGTGGTGCAATAGTCTTTCCATTTTTTAATAATGGATTTAATGGGGCTCTGTGGGATGTTCAAAGTTTCTGATATTTTTTTATAACCCAACCCTGATCTGTACTTCTCCACAGTTTTGTCCCTGACATGTTTGGAAAGCTCCTTGGTCTTCATGGTGCTTAGTGTTGCAGATTCTGGGGCCTTTCAGAACAGGTGTATATATATATATATACACTGCTCAAAAAAATAAAGGGAACACTTAAACAACACAATATAACTCCAAGTCAATCACACTTCTGTGAAATCAAACTGTCCACTTAGGAAGCAACACTGATTGACAATACATTTCACATGCTGTTATGCAAATGGAATAGACAACAGGTGGAAATTATAGGCAATTAGCAAGACACCCCCAATAAAGGAGTGGTTCTGCAGGTGGGGATCACAGACCACTTCTCAGTTCCTATGCTTCCTGGCTGATGATTTGGTCACTTTGAATGCTGGCGGTGCTTTCACTCTAGTGGTAGCATGAGACGGAGTCTACAACCCACACAAGTGGCTCAGGTAATGCAGCTCATCGAGGATGGTACATCAATGCGAGCTGTGGCAAGAAGGTTTGCTGTGTCTGTCAGCGTAGTGTCCAGAGCATGGAGGCGCTACCAGGAGACAGGCCAGTACATCAGGAGACGTGGAGGAGGCCGTAGGAGGGCAACAACCCAGCAGCAGGACCGCTACTTTGTGCAAGGAGGAGCAGGAGGAGCACTGCCAGAGCCCTGCAAAATGACCTCCAGCAGGTCACAAATGTGCATGTGTCTGCTCAAACGGTCAGAAACAGACTCCATGAGGGTGGTATGAGGGCCCGACGTCCACAGGTGGGGTTTGTGCTTACAGCCCAACACCGTGCAGGACGTTTGGCATTTGCCAGAGAACACCAAGATTGGCAAATTCGCCACTGGCGCCCTGTGCTCTTCACAGATGAAAGCAGGTTCACACTGAGCACGTGATAGACGTGACAGAGTCTGGAGACGCCATGGAGAACATTCTGCTGCCTGCAACATCCTCCAGCATGACCGGTTTGGCGGTGGGTCAGTCATGGTGTGGGGTGGCATTTCTTTGGGGGGCCGCACAGCCCTCCATGTACTCGCCAGAGGTAGCCTGACTGCCATTAGGTACCGAGATGAGATCCTCAGACCCCTTGTGAGACCATATGCTGGTGCGGTTGGCCCTGGGTTCCTCCTAATGCAAGACAATGCTAGATCTCATGTGGCTGGAGTGTGTCAGCAGTTCCTGCAAGACGAAGGCATTGATGCTATGGACTGGCCCGCCCATTCCCCAGACCTGAATCCAATTGAGCACATCTGGGACATCATGTCTCGCTCCATCCACCAACGCCACGTTGCACCACAGACTGTCCAGGAGTTGGCGGATGCTTTAGTCCAGGTCTGGGAGGAGATCCTTAAGGAGACCATCCGCCACCTCATCAGGAGCATGCCCAGGCGTTGTAGGGAGATCATACAGGCATGTGGAGGCCACACACACTACTGAGCCTCATTTTGACTTGTTTTAAGGACATTACATCAACGTTGGATCAGCCTGTAGTGTGGTTTTCCACTTTAATTTTGAGTGTGACTCCAAATCCAGACCTCCATGTGTTGATAAATTGGATTTCCATTGATTATTTTTGTGTGATTTTGTTGTCAGCACATTCAACTATGTAAAGAAAAAAGTATTTAATAAGATTATTTTTTTCATTCAGATCTAGGATGTGTTGTTTAAGTGTTCCCTTTAGCATATATATATATACTGAGATCATGTGACAGATCATGTGATGCTTAGATTGCATACAGGTGGACATTATTTAACTATTTGTGTGACTTCTGAAGGTAATTGGTTGCACCAGATCTTATTTAGGGACTTCATAGTGTAACAGTTTAGCTTCCGTCCCTCTCCTTGCCCCAACCTGGGCTCGAACCAGGGACCATCTGCACACACCAACAACTGACACCCACAAAACATTGTTACCCATCGCTCCACAAAAGCCGCGGCCCTTGCAGAGCAAGGGAAACAACTACTTCAAGGTCTCAGAGGGAGTGACGTCACCGATTGAAACGCTATTAGCGCGCACCCCGCAAACTAGCTAGCCATTTCACATCGGTTACAATAGCAAAGGGGGTGAATACCTATGCACAAACCACTTTCGTTTTTTTATTTTTTTGAAATTTTGCAACAAGTTATATGTTTAATTTCACTTCACCAATTTGGACTATTTTGTGTATGCCCATTACATGAACTCCAAATAGAAATCCATTTAAATTACAGGATGTAACGCAACAAAATAGGAAAAATGCCAAGGGGGATGAATGTTTTTGCAAGGCGCTGTATTTGAGGTAGGCGGAGACTTCTCACAGCTGAGCAGGAGACTGCCCTGGTGAATATGGAGGTTAGGTGGAGACTTCTCACAGCTGAGCAGGAGACTGCCCTGGTGAATATGGAGGTTAGGTGGAGACTTCTCACAGCTGAGCAGGAGACTGCCCTGGTGAATATGGAGGTAGGTGGAGACTTCTCACAGCTGAGCAGGAGACTGCCCTGGTGAATATGGAGGTAGGTGGAGACTTCTCATAGCTGAGCAGGAGACTCCAATTTGTGCAGGTAATTGCTATACTGTACAGAATTTTTACAATAAGTAGAGCATGGTCCATCTCTCCAGCAACACAGTACTGTATAGTAATATGTTACAGTAACTGCAGTACACAATCTTTCATTCCAGTACAGCAGTACACTACAGTACTGTATTTGTAGTACAGGAAAATGTGTGGTTTTTTTTGTTTTTTTTACTTCTGTAGAAAATCTTTGAGCTGGATGCCATGGCTGACCCTCAGGAGTACATCTTCATCAACGAAACAGGGTTCAACCTAACAAAAAGGCACAAAAGGGGAGGGGGGCAACATCATTGGTCACCGTGCCATCATACAAGTTCCTGGCCAGAGGGGAGGCAACGTCACCGTATGTGCAGCCATCAGCAATCATGGCGTCTTCCACCGCCATGTCAAAGTGGGTCCATACAACACAGCACAGCTCCTTCCATGTCTAGATCAGCTGCACGATAACATTATTCAACAGGAAGGGGAGCAGGGCCACCAGAGCAAGCCCAATATGTTGTCATTTGGGATAATGTGAGTTTCCATCGGGGATGCTCTGGTTTGGGATAATGTGAGTTTCCATCGGGGATGCTCTGGTTCGCGCCTGGTTCAATGACCACCCCAGGTTCATATTTCCCATTTCTGAATCTGATTGGAGGACTTTTTCTCAGCACGGCGGTGGACAGCGACCCCTACGCACAGCAACACCTCCTGGTGGCAATGGTGGACGCCTGTGGTGATGTCTCTGTGGAGTCTCTCCATGGTTTTCTGAGGCACTCAAAGGGCATTTTTCCCACGCTGCCTGGCAAGAGCAAACATAATGTGTGACGTTGATGAGATATTACGGCCTGACCCAGACCTGAGACGAGATGATGAGAATGCTGATGCTGACGCTGACGATGATGCTGATGCTGATGCTGATGCTGATGCTGAGTAACCTGTACATTTGCTGCATTTGGAAATAAAACTTTTGGAAATTATGTACTTTACTGTGCATGGACTCTTCCTTGCATGTTTTGTCAGTGTGACATTTCAAAGGTCAGGTTTTTCACCAAAACCTCATATACAGTAGTATTCCCTTATCCACTAATGTAAAAGGTATTTATTACAGTAGTATTCCCTTATCCACTACTGTAAAAGGTATTTATTACAGTAGTATTCCCTTATGCACTACTGTAAAAGGTATTTATTACATGGGTATTCCCTTATCAACTACTGTAAAATGTATTTATTACATGGGTATTCCCTTATCCACTAATATAAGAGGTATTTATTACAGTAGTATTCCCTTATCCACTACTGTAAAAGGTATTTATTACAGTAGGATTCCCTTATCCACTAATATAAGAGGTATTTATTACAGTAGTATTCCCTTATCCACTACTGTAAGAGGTATTTATTACAGTAGTATTCCCTTATCCACTAATATAAGAGGTATTTATTACAGTAGTATTCCCTTATCCACTACTGTAAAATGTATTTATTACAGTAGTATTCCCTTATCCACTAATGTAAGAGGTATTTATTACAGTAGTATTCCCTTATCCACTACTGTAAAATGTATTTATTACAGTAGTATTCCCTTATCCTCTAATGTAAGAGGTATTTATTACAGTAGTATTCCCTTATCCACTACTGTAAAATGTATTTATTACAGTAGTATTCCCTTATCCAATAATGTAAGAGGTATTTATTACAGTAGTATTCCCTTACCCACTAATGTAAGAGGTATTTATTACAGTACTGTTTTGAATTTCTCTCGCCAGGGTGTTCCTGAAAGGGTTATCTGGGTAGTCAGTGCTGTGATTTTACAAAAGTTCCAAATTATTTAACTGAAAACCTATTCTAAACATTTTGGTAGCGTTGTTTTGAATGAATCCCTCCAGTGTGTAACAAACAGTCATGTAGTCTGTGTTTTTTGACAGCTTGAGTGTGTTGTCTGAGAGCAAAGTTTGAATTTGGAACCAGAAGTTAGCTGTTTATACCGTTGGAGGTGAGTTTTTAACATTGTGTGAAGATTTGAGACAATGGTGAGTTGTTCCAGGAAGTGTGTCTAAGCAATTGAGAAAAAATTGTAATATCAATATTAATAGGGAAAGCTGGCCTTAGATCAGTGTATAATACCTGTCTGCCCACCATGTTGAAAATCAGTACAGATATTTGGGCCCAGGCTGAAGAGAAGCACACGCTTCCTGGGTTGCTGGATTCAATGTGACTTGTATTGCAAATGTTCCCTGATTTCATTTCATTCACAATGCTGTGTTTTTTTCTTCTTCTTCTTCTTCAGGATAGACTTCCTGTCTCCCAGTCATAACCCTTTTCCCAAACTCCAACAGAACTTTGACTTAGGATGAATGGTTCTGTGGAACAAGTGAATAAGCATTGTAAGCCAGACAGGGACAACCAATCCAATGTAGTAATTAGATTATATCAGGGCCAACCAATCCAATGGGGTAATTAGACTATATCAGGGCCAACCAATCCAATGTAGTAATTAGACTATATCAGGGCCAACCAATCCAATGGGGTAATTAGACTATATCAGGGCCAACCAATCCAATGTAGTAATTAGACTATATCAGGGCCAACCAATCCAATGTAGTAATTAGACTATATCAGGGCCAACCAATCCAATGTAGTAATTAGACTATATCAGGGCCAACCAATCCAATGGGGTAATTAGACTTTATCAGGGCCAACCAATCCAATGTAGTAATTAGACTATATCAGGGCCAACCAATCCAATGTAGTAATTAGACTATATCAGGGCCAACCAATCCAATGGAAGTAATTAGACTATATCAGGGCCAACCAATCCAATGTAGTAATTAGACTATATCAGGGCCAACCAATCCAATGTAGTAATTAGACTATATCAGGGCCAACCAATCCAATGGGGTAATTAGACTATATCAGGGCCAACCAATCCAATGGAAGTAATTAGACTATATCAGGGCCAACCAATCCAATGTAGTAATTAGACTATATCAGGGCCAACCAATCCAATGTAGTAATTAGACTATATCAGGGCCAACCAATCCAATGGAAGTAATTAGACTATATCAGGGCCAACCAATCCAATGTAGTAATTAGACTATATCAGGGCCAACCAATCCAATGGGGTAATTAGACCCATCAGGGCCAACCAATCCAATGGAAGTAATTAGACTATATCAGGGCCAACCAATCCAATGGGGTAATTAGACTATATCAGGGCCAACCAATCCAATGTAGTAATTAGACTATATCAGGGCCAACCAATCCAATGTAGTAATTAGACTATATCAGGGCCAACCAATCCAATGTAGTAATTAGACTATATCAGGGCCAACCAATCCAATGTAGTAATTAGACTATATCAGGGTCAACCAATCCAATGTAGTAATTAGACTATATCAGGGCCAACCAATCCAATGTAGTAATTAGACTATATCAGGGCCAACCAATCCAATGTAGTAATTAGACTATATCAGGGCCAACCAATCCAATGTAGTAATTAGACTATATCAGGGCCAACCAATCCAATGGGGTAATTAGACTATATCAGGGCCAACCAATCCAATGTAGTAATTAGACTATATCAGGGCCAACCAATCCAATGGAAGTAATTAGACTATATCAGGGCCAACCAATCCAATGGAAGTAATTAGACTATATCAGGGCCAACCAATCCAATGGGGTAATTAGACTATATCACGGCCAACCAATCCAATGGGGTAATTAGAATATATCAGGGCCAACCAATCCAATGGGGTAATTAGACTATATCAGGGCCAACCAATCCAATGTAGTAATTAGACTATATCAGGGCCAACCAATCCAATGGAAGTAATTAGACTATATCAGGGCCAACCAATCCAATGTAGTAATTAGACTATATCAGGGCCAACCAATCCAATGGGGTAATTAGACCCATCAGGGCCAACCAATCCAATGGAAGTAATTAGACTATATCAGGGCCAACCAATCCAATGGGGTAATTAGACTATATCAGGGCCAACCAATCCAATGTAGTAATTAGACTATATCAGGGCCAACCAATCCAATGTAGTAATTAGACTATATCAGGGCCAACCAATCCAATGTAGTAATTAGACTATATCAGGGCCAACCAATCCAATGTAGTAATTAGACTATATCAGGGTCAACCAATCCAATGTAGTAATTAGACTATATCAGGGCCAACCAATCCAATGTAGTAATTAGACTATATCAGGGCCAACCAATCCAATGTAGTAATTAGACTATATCAGGGCCAACCAATCCAATGTAGTAATTAGACTATATCAGGGCCAACCAATCCAATGGGGTAATTAGACTATATCAGGGCCAACCAATCCAATGTAGTAATTAGACTATATCAGGGCCAACCAATCCAATGGAAGTAATTAGACTATATCAGGGCCAACCAATCCAATGGAAGTAATTAGACTATATCAGGGCCAACCAATCCAATGGGGTAATTAGACTATATCAGGGCCAACCAATCCAATGGGGTAATTAGAATATATCAGGGCCAACCAATCCAATGGGGTAATTAGATTATATCGAGGGCCAACCAATCCAATGTAGTAATTAGACTATATCAGGGACAACCAATCCAATGGGGTAATTAGACTATATCAGGTACAACCAATCCAATGTAGTAATTAGACTATATCAGGGCCAACCAATCAAATGGGGTAATTAGACTATATCAGGGCCAACCAATCCAATGGGGTAATTAGACTATATCAGGGCCAACCAATCCAATGGGGTAATTAGATTATATCAGGGCCAACCAATCCAATGGAAGTAATTAGACTATATCAGGGCCAACCAATCCAATGTAGTAATTAGACTATATCAGGGCCAACCAATCCAATGCAGTAATTAGACTATATCAGGGCCAACCAATCCAATGGGGTAATTAGACTATATCAGGGCCAACCAATCCAATGGAAGTAATTAGACTATATCAGGGCCAACCAATCCAATGGGGTAATTAGACTATATCAGGGCCAACCAATCCAATGTAGTAATTAGACTATATCAGGGCCAACCAATCCAATGTAGTAATTAGACTATATCAGGGCCAACCAATCCAATGTAGTAATTAGACTATATCAGGGCCAACCAATCCAATGTAGTAATTAGACTATATCAGGGCCAACCAATCCAATGTAGTAATTAGACTATATCAGGGCCAACCAATCCAATGTAGTAATTAGACTATATCAGGGCCAACCAATCCAATGTAGTAATTAGACTATATCAGGGCCAACCAATCCAATGGGGTAATTAGACTATATCAGGGCCAACCAATCCAATGGGGTAATTAGACTATATCAGGGCCAACCAATCCAATGTAGTAATTAGACTATATCAGTGCCAACCAATCCAATGGAAGTAATTAGACTATATCAGGGCCAACCAATCCAATGGAAGTAATTAGACTATATCAGGGCCAACCAATCCAATGGGGTAATTAGACTATATCAGGGCCAACCAATCCAATGGGGTAATTAGAATATATCAGGGCCAACCAATCCAATGGGGTAATTAGATTATATCGAGGGCCAACCAATCCAATGTAGTAATTAGACTATATCAGGGACAACCAATCCAATGGAGTAATTAGACTATATCAGGGACAACCAATCCAATGTAGTAATTAGACTATATCAGGGCCAACCAATCAAATGGGGTAATTAGACTATATCAGGGCCAACCAATCCAATGGGGTAATTAGACTATATCAGGGCCAACCAATCCAATGGGGTAATTAGATTATATCAGGGCCAACCAATCCAATGGAAGTAATTAGACTATATCAGGGCCAACCAATCCAATGTAGTAATTAGACTATATCAGGGCCAACCAATCCAATGTAGTAATTAGACTATATCAGGGCCAACCAATCCAATGGAAGTAATTAGACTATATCAGGGCCAACCAATCCAATGTAGTAATTAGACTATATCAGGGCCAACCAATCCAATGGGGTAATTAGACTATATCAGGGCCAACCAATCCAATGGAAGTAATTAGACTATATCAGGGCCAACCAATCCAATGGGGTAATTAGACTATATCAGGGCCAACCAATCCAATGTAGTAATTAGACTATATCAGGGCCAACCAATCCAATGTAGTAATTAGACTATATCAGGGCCAACCAATCCAATGTAGTAATTAGACTATATCAGGGCCAACCAATCCAATGTAGTAATTAGACTATATCAGGGTCAACCAATCCAATGTAGTAATTAGACTATATCAGGGCCAACCAATCCAATGTAGTAATTAGACTATATCAGGGCCAACCAATCCAATGTAGTAATTAGACTATATCAGGGTCAACCAATCCAATGTAGTAATTAGACTATATCAGGGCCAACCAATCCAATGGGGTAATTAGACTATATCAGGGCCAACCAATCCAATGGGGTAATTAGACTATATCAGGGCCAACCAATCCAATGTAGTAATTAGACTATATCAGGGCCAACCAATCCAATGGGGTAATTAGACTATATCAGGGCCAACCAATCCAATGGGGTAATTAGACTATATCAGGGCCAACCAATCCAATGTAGTAATTAGACTATATCAGGGCCAACCAATCCAATGTAGTAATTAGACTATATCAGGGCCAACCAATCCAATGTAGTAATTAGACTATATCAGGGCCAACCAATCCAATGGAAGTAATTAGACTATATCAGGGCCAACCAATCCAATGTAGTAATTAGACTATATCAGGGCCAACCAATCCAATGGGGTAATTAGACCCATCAGGGCCAACCAATCCAATGGAAGTAATTAGACTATATCAGGGCCAACCAATCCAATGGGGTAATTAGACTATATCAGGGCCAACCAATCCAATGTAGTAATTAGACTATATCAGGGCCAACCAATCCAATGTAGTAATTAGACTATATCAGGGCCAACCAATCCAATGTAGTAATTAGACTATATCAGGGCCAACCAATCCAATGTAGTAATTAGACTATATCAGGGTCAACCAATCCAATGTAGTAATTAGACTATATCAGGGCCAACCAATCCAATGTAGTAATTAGACTATATCAGGGCCAACCAATCCAATGTAGTAATTAGACTATATCAGGGCCAACCAATCCAATGTAGTAATTAGACTATATCAGGGCCAACCAATCCAATGGGGTAATTAGACTATATCAGGGCCAACCAATCCAATGGGGTAATTAGACTATATCAGGGCCAACCAATCCAATGTAGTAATTAGACTATATCAGTGCCAACCAATCCAATGGAAGTAATTAGACTATATCAGGGCCAACCAATCCAATGGAAGTAATTAGACTATATCAGGGCCAACCAATCCAATGGGGTAATTAGACTATATCAGGGCCAACCAATCCAATGGGGTAATTAGAATATATCAGGGCCAACCAATCCAATGGGGTAATTAGATTATATCGAGGGCCAACCAATCCAATGTAGTAATTAGACTATATCAGGGACAACCAATCCAATGGGGTAATTAGACTATATCAGGGACAACCAATCCAATGTAGTAATTAGACTATATCAGGGCCAACCAATCAAATGGGGTAATTAGACTATATCAGGGCCAACCAATCCAATGGGGTAATTAGACTATATCAGGGCCAACCAATCCAATGGGGTAATTAGATTATATCAGGGCCAACCAATCCAATGGAAGTAATTAGACTATATCAGGGCCAACCAATCCAATGTAGTAATTAGACTATATCAGGGCCAACCAATCCAATGTAGTAATTAGACTATATCAGGGCCAACCAATCCAATGGAAGTAATTAGACTATATCAGGGCCAACCAATCCAATGTAGTAATTAGACTATATCAGGGCCAACCAATCCAATGGGGTAATTAGACTATATCAGGGCCAACCAATCCAATGGAAGTAATTAGACTATATCAGGGCCAACCAATCCAATGGGGTAATTAGACTATATCAGGGCCAACCAATCCAATGTAGTAATTAGACTATATCAGGGCCAACCAATCCAATGTAGTAATTAGACTATATCAGGGCCAACCAATCCAATGTAGTAATTAGACTATATCAGGGCCAACCAATCCAATGTAGTAATTAGACTATATCAGGGTCAACCAATCCAATGTAGTAATTAGACTATATCAGGGCCAACCAATCCAATGTAGTAATTAGACTATATCAGGGCCAACCAATCCAATGTAGTAATTAGACTATATCAGGGTCAACCAATCCAATGTAGTAATTAGACTATATCAGGGCCAACCAATCCAATGGGGTAATTAGACTATATCAGGGCCAACCAATCCAATGGGGTAATTAGACTATATCAGGGCCAACCAATCCAATGTAGTAATTAGACTATATCAGGGCCAACCAATCCAATGGGGTAATTAGACTATATCAGGGCCAACCAATCCAATGGGGTAATTAGACTATATCAGGGCCAACCAATCCAATGTAGTAATTAGACTATATCAGGGCCAACCAATCCAATGTAGTAATTAGACTATATCAGGGCCAACCAATCCAATGTAGTAATTAGACTATATCAGGGCCAACCAATCCAATGGAAGTAATTAGACTATATCAGGGCCAACCAATCCAATGTAGTAATTAGACTATATCAGGGCCAACCAATCCAATGGGGTAATTAGACCCATCAGGGCCAACCAATCCAATGGAAGTAATTAGACTATATCAGGGCCAACCAATCCAATGGGGTAATTAGACTATATCAGGGCCAACCAATCCAATGTAGTAATTAGACTATATCAGGGCCAACCAATCCAATGTAGTAATTAGACTATATCAGGGCTAACCAATCCAATGTAGTAATTAGACTATATCAGGGCCAACCAATCCAATGTAGTAATTAGACTATATCAGGGTCAACCAATCCAATGTAGTAATTAGACTATATCAGGGCCAACCAATCCAATGTAGTAATTAGACTATATCAGGGCCAACCAATCCAATGTAGTAATTAGACTATATCAGGGCCAACCAATCCAATGTAGTAATTAGACTATATCAGGGCCAACCAATCCAATGGGGTAATTAGACTATATCAGGGCCAACCAATCCAATGGGGTAATTAGACTATATCAGGGCCAACCAATCCAATGTAGTAATTAGACTATATCAGGGCCAACCAATCCAATGGAAGTAATTAGACTATATCAGGGCCAACCAATCCAATGGAAGTAATTAGACTATATCAGGGCCAACCAATCCAATGGGGTAATTAGACTATATCAGGGCCAACCAATCCAATGGGGTAATTAGAATATATCAGGGCCAACCAATCCAATGGGGTAATTAGATTATATCGAGGGCCAACCAATCCAATGTAGTAATTAGACTATATCAGGGACAACCAATCCAATGGGGTAATTAGACTATATCAGGGACAACCAATCCAATGTAGTAATTAGACTATATCAGGGCCAACCAATCAAATGGGGTAATTAGACTATATCAGGGCCAACCAATCCAATGGGGTAATTAGACTATATCAGGGCCAACCAATCCAATGGGGTAATTAGATTATATCAGGGCCAACCAATCCAATGTAGTAATTAGACTATATCAGGGCCAACCAATCCAATGTAGTAATTAGACTATATCAGGGCCAACCAATCCAATGGGGTAATTAGACTATATCAGGGCCAACCAATCCAATGGGGTAATTAGACTATATCAGGGCCAACCAATCCAATGTAGTAATTAGACTATATCAGGGCCAACCAATCCAATGGAAGTAATTAGACTATATCAGGGCCAACCAATCCAATGGAAGTAATTAGACTATATCAGGGCCAACCAATCCAATGGGGTAATTAGACTATATCAGGGCCAACCAATCCAATGGGGTAATTAGAATATATCAGGGCCAACCAATCCAATGGGGTAATTAGATTATATCGAGGGCCAACCAATCCAATGTAGTAATTAGACTATATCAGGGACAACCAATCCAATGGGGTAATTAGACTATATCAGGGACAACCAATCCAATGTAGTAATTAGACTATATCAGGGCCAACCAATCAAATGGGGTAATTAGACTATATCAGGGCCAACCAATCCAATGGGGTAATTAGACTATATCAGGGCCAACCAATCCAATGGGGTAATTAGATTATATCAGGGCCAACCAATCCAATGGAAGTAATTAGACTATATCAGGGCCAACCAATCCAATGTAGTAATTAGACTATATCAGGGCCAACCAATCCAATGTAGTAATTAGACTATATCAGGGCCAACCAATCCAATGGAAGTAATTAGACTATATCAGGGCCAACCAATCCAATGTAGTAATTAGACTATATCAGGGCCAACCAATCCAATGGGGTAATTAGACTATATCAGGGCCAACCAATCCAATGGAAGTAATTAGACTATATCAGGGCCAACCAATCCAATGGGGTAATTAGACTATATCAGGGCCAACCAATCCAATGTAGTAATTAGACTATATCAGGGCCAACCAATCCAATGTAGTAATTAGACTATATCAGGGCCAACCAATCCAATGTAGTAATTAGACTATATCAGGGCCAACCAATCCAATGTAGTAATTAGACTATATCAGGGTCAACCAATCCAATGTAGTAATTAGACTATATCAGGGCCAACCAATCCAATGTAGTAATTAGACTATATCAGGGCCAACCAATCCAATGTAGTAATTAGACTATATCAGGGCCAACCAATCCAATGTAGTAATTAGACTATATCAGGGCCAACCAATCCAATGGGGTAATTAGACTATATCAGGGCCAACCAATCCAATGGGGTAATTAGACTATATCAGGGCCAACCAATCCAATGTAGTAATTAGACTATATCAGGGCCAACCAATCCAATGGAAGTAATTAGACTATATCAGGGCCAACCAATCCAATGGAAGTAATTAGACTATATCAGGGCCAACCAATCCAATGGGGTAATTAGACTATATCAGGGCCAACCAATCCAATGGGGTAATTAGAATATATCAGGGCCAACCAATCCAATGGGGTAATTAGATTATATCGAGGGCCAACCAATCCAATGTAGTAATTAGACTATATCAGGGACAACCAATCCAATGGGGTAATTAGACTATATCAGGGACAACCAATCCAATGTAGTAATTAGACTATATCAGGGCCAACCAATCCAATGGGGTAATTAGACTATATCAGGGCCAACCAATCCAATGGGGTAATTAGACTATATCAGGGCCAACCAATCCAATGGAAGTAATTAGACTATATCAGGGCCAACCAATCCAATGGGGTAATTAGACTATATCAGGGCCAACCAATCCAATGTAGTAATTAGACTATATCAGGGCCAACCAATCCAATGTAGTAATTAGACTATATCAGGGCCAACCAATCCAATGTAGTAATTAGACTATATCAGGGCCAACCAATCCAATGTAGTAATTAGACTATATCAGGGTCAACCAATCCAATGTAGTAATTAGACTATATCAGGGCCAACCAATCCAATGTAGTAATTAGACTATATCAGGGCCAACCAATCCAATGTAGTAATTAGACTATATCAGGGCCAACCAATCCAATGTAGTAATTAGACTATATCAGGGCCAACCAATCCAATGGGGTAATTAGACTATATCAGGGCCAACCAATCCAATGGGGTAATTAGACTATATCAGGGCCAACCAATCCAATGTAGTAATTAGACTATATCAGGGCCAACCAATCCAATGGTAGTAATTAGACTATATCAGGGCCAACCAATCCAATGGAAGTAATTAGACTATATCAGGGCCAACCAATCCAATGGGGTAATTAGACTATATCAGGGCCAACCAATCCAATGGGGTAATTAGAATATATCAGGGCCAACCAATCCAATGGGGTAATTAGATTATATCGAGGGCCAACCAATCCAATGTAGTAATTAGACTATATCAGGGACAACCAATCCAATGGGGTAATTAGACTATATCAGGGACAACCAATCCAATGTAGTAATTAGACTATATCAGGGCCAACCAATCCAATGGGGTAATTAGACTATATCAGGGCCAACCAATCCAATGGGGTAATTAGACTATATCAGGGCCAACCAATCCAATGGGGTAATTAGACTATATCAGGGCCAACCAATCCAATGTAGTAATTAGACTATATCAGGGCCAACCAATCCAATGTAGTAATTAGACTATATCAGGGCCAACCAATCCAATGGGGTAATTAGACTATATCAGGTCCAACCAATCCAATGTAGTAATTAGACTATATCAGGGCCAACCAATCCAATGTAGTAATTAGACTATATCAGGGCCAACCAATCCAATGTAGTAATTAGACTATATCAGGGCCAACCAATCCAATGTAGTAATTAGACTATATCAGGGCCAACCAATCCAATGGAAGTAATTAGATTATATCAGGGCCAACCAATCCAATGTAGTAATTAGACTATATCAGGGCCAACCAATCCAATGGAAGTAATTAGACTATATCAGGGCCAACCAATCCAATGTAGTAATTAGACTATATCAGGGCCAACCAATCCAATGGTGTAATTAGACTATATCAGGGCCAACCAATCCAATGTAGTAATTAGACCATATATGTCACTACTTCCGCCAAAGTCGGTGCCTCTCCTTGTTCGGGCGGCGTTCGGTGGTCATCGTCACCGGCATTCTAGCTGCCACAGATCCATGTTTCTTTTTCCATTTGTTATGTCTTGATTGTTCACACCTGGTTCCCATCTCGTTATGATTGTTCCCCTATTTAACCCTCTGGTTCTCGTGATGTTGTGTGTGTGATTGTTTACTTGTCGTCGTGTTAGTTGTTTTATGTCAGGATTGTTTATCCCTGCGTGGATTTTGACTGATGAGTTTTCCTAGAGTAAAGCACGTCATTTTACTCAGTTTGGTGTCCTGCGCTTGACTCTATCCTCACCTCCACTATACTGCTCTTGACTCTATCCTCACCTCCACTATACTGCTCTTGACTCTATCCTCACCTCCACTATACTGCTCTTGACTCTATCCTCACCTCCACTATACTGCTCTTGACTCTATCCTCACCTCCACTATACTGCTCTTGACTCTATCCTCACCTCCACTATACTGCGCTTGACTCTATCCTCACCTCCACTATACTGACAATATCAGGGCCAACCAATCCAATGGAAGTAATTAGACTATAACAGATTGGCTATGGTCCATATGGTGGTTTCGTTAGGGAGCGTGGTGTTTTATCTGTGTACTGTATTGTGTGCTGTGGTTAGGGAGCGTGGTGTTTTATCTGTGTACTGTATTGTGTGCTGTGGTTAGGGAGCGTGGTGTTTTATCTGTGTACTGTATTGTGTGCTGTGGTTAGGGAGCGTGGTGTTTTATCTGTGTACTGTATTGTATGCTGTGGTTAGGGAGCGTGGTGTTTTATCTGTGTACTGTATTGTATGCTGTGGTTAGGGAGCGTGGTGTTTTATCTGTGTCCTGTATTGTATGCTGTGGTTAGGGAGCGTGGTGTTTTATCTGTGTACTATATTGTGTGCTGTGGTTAGGGAGCGTGGTGTTTTATCTGTGTACTGTATTGTATGCTGTGGCTGTGGGTCTTCCTATAACTTTCTGAATCCTTCATTTTGAGACATGGTTCTAGTTTACCTCTAATTTTGTATTTGGCAGCTGTGGGACCCGTCACAATTCTGCCAATGTAAGCATCTGTCTTCAATAGCAGATATATAGTTTCACCTGTTATCTTAGTGGTTTCGGAGATTCTCCGTACTTGGTAGGGTATATCTTACACTGGTTTACATGTGGTTGTTTAGATGGAACATTTAGTTACTGTAAACATCTTTAATTGAAGTATGTGGTCAGCACAAGTGCAGATACCAGAGACAGTGTACACACACACACACACACACACACACACACACACACACACATTGTTCTTTTGACTGAGAGAGATCTGATATAGATCAGAGTATTGAATCAGTTTGATATTAGACTAAAAGGATCTAATTCTTTGTCCCCATATAACTCAGTTATAAACGGTCTCTAAGCACTGAACTGACCGAAGTTTGACCTCCAGCAAAAGACTGGTTGAAACACACTCTCTGGCTCTGATAGATGTTTACTGTGGCTCTGATAGATGTTTACTGTGGCTCTGATAGATGTTTACTGTGGCTCTGATAGATGTTTACTGTGGCTCTGATAGATGTTTACTGTGGCTCTGATAGATGTTTACTGTGGCTCTGATAGATGTTTACTGTGGCTCTGATAGATGTTTACTGTGGCTCTGATAGATGTTTACTGTGGCTCTGATGTTTACTGTGGCTCTGATAGATGTTTACTGTGGCTCTGATATATGTTTACTGTGGCTCTGATGGATGTTTACTGTGGCTCTGATAGATGTTTACTGTGGCTCTGATATATGTTTACTGTGGCTCTGATAGATGTTTACTGTGGTTCTGATAGATGTTTACTGTGGTTCTGATAGATGTTTACTGTGGTTCTGATAGATGTTTACTGTGGTTCTGATAGATGTTTACTGTGGCTCTGATAGATGTTTACTGTGGCTCTGATGTTTACTGTGGTTCTGATAGATGTTTACTGTGGCTCTGATGTTTACTGTGGCTCTGATGTACAGTACTAGTCAACAGTTTTAGAACACCTACTCATTCCAGGGTTTTTCTTTATTTTTACTATTTTCTACATTGTAGAATAATAGTGAAGAGGTCAAAACTATGAAGTAGCATATATGGAATCACGTAGTAACCAAAAAAAGTGTTAAACAAAGCAAAATATGTTTCATATTTTAGATTCTTCAAAGTAGCCACCCGTTGCCTCTGACATATTTACCACAACCGGCCGTGATCAGGAGTCCAATAGGGCGGCGGCATCGCCCAGCATCGTCCGGGTTCGGGGAGGTTTTGGCCGGGGTAGGCCGTCATTGTAAATAAGAATTTGTTCTTAACTGACTTGCCTAGTTAAATAAAGGTTAAATAAAAATGAATAAAAGAAAGTTCCCAAATGTAAGAGACCTACCGTGGTATTTAAATATTTACAGAAATCCATTCAGGTGTTTGTGGCTTTTGGTGAATGTGTTCTAATGATCTAAAGTCACGCTGTTGCTACTTCCTGTTAACACACAGTCCAGTTCAAAGTGAATGATGGCAGGTCCTACTGCCTGTTAACACACAGTCCAGTTCATAGTGAATGATGCCAGGTCCTACTGCCTGTAAACACACAGTCCAGTTCATAGTGAATGATGGCAGGTCCTACTGCCTGTTAACACACAGTCCAGTTCATAGTGAATGATGACAGGTCCTACTGTCTGTTAACACACAGTCCAGTTAACACACAGTCCACACAGTCCATGATGACAGGTCCTACTGCCTGTTAACACACAGTCCAGTTCATAGTGAATGATGACAGGCCTTTGTGGCAAATGGCTTGTTTGTACTAAGGTCTACTGTAGCTCTGATTGGCTATAGCGCACCGGTCTGTGTAGACTCCGGTCCTGGACAAGACAGATGTTTTTAATAAGGTTGTATTTACTATCTATTAATTGTCCAAACGTACAGCCTCTTTCCCTCTCTATATTGATATAGAATTATTTTCACAAATACCTTACACAAATACACATATTTGAATAAGATTTGATGTTGATAAAATGCTGTCAGTTCCACTTTAAATGCAACAATGTTTCACACACGTAAGTTATTTTCAAAGAGATGGCTAACAAACAGGAAGCGCGCTACAATAACAAACACAGTTCCTCTCACCAGATGATGCTCATTTGAAACTGAACTTCTTGTTGAAAGTTATTCTTGAAAATGGTAGAAGCTAACAAATTAGCAAGAACATCCTCTTTTCGATAACAACTGCTGCAGCCTCTGCAAACTAGCCAACAATAAAAGCTAGCTAGCTGGACCATGGGAAAACTACTGCTAGCTGTTGTGCAGTGACCTGTTGGCCTTCAAGAAGGCCGAAGTTTTCATAATTTTTTTTTTTTTTTTTTTTAACGATCCCACCTATTAAGTCAAAATGTGATTGGTTGATTCCACTGTCACTCCAAAATGTTGTCCTAATACAGATGCCTTTTTCTAGCTTCTGGCGGCCTAGCCAATGGCTGACTTAGCTAGCTACATTTATCTCCCCGGAGACTAGCAAAGACAAATCCTGATTGGGAAAAATCCTGATTTTTTTTTTTTCTCTTCGGTGTTAAAACCCTTTCCTTTCCAACAGAAACTGAAGAGATTAAATCAGGACTTAATTGAAAATAATAATATAATTATATTATTATAATAGTTATTTTATAAATCCTTATTCCTTTTCTGAAGGCTTAGAAGGCCCATTGATCCCCACTGTGTTTAGGTTAGTAATAATTTGTTGATCGGCTCTCTTTTCCTTCAACACGCATTTTTGTTGAAAGAATCCAAATGTTGCTCTGAAATATGAACGCAGAAATACTGGACATGTTAAACTCTTATTATGCTGCTGATTTGACTAAATTATAATCACGGTCTTGAATTGTACTTACATTTTTCTAGTCTCGGTCTTGAATTGTACTTGCATTTTTCTAGTCTTGGCTCGGTCTCCGACCCATTGTCACCATCCCGGTCTCGGTCTTGACTCGGTCTCACCCCCCCCCCAGCCCCCCCAACCCCCCCACCCCCGCAATATGACTGCTATAATAAAGAAATTGTACCAAGACTGGAGCAGGCTGAGGATATACCAAGGAATGCTGTACAGAACCATGATCCATCCCAGGGATGGGGAACAAATCCTGCAACTGATCGTTCCTGATGACTTTACCGAAGGCAACATTCGAAACCCGCCATGAGATCATTTTCGACAAAAAAGGAATATTGAAAAGTTTAGGGAGACGATACAGGTGGTTGGGGATGGATAAGGATGTGCAGGCTTGGGTGAAGGAATGCCAGAGATGTGCCCTTTAACTTGCACTAACGTGACAGCACCACGGGACGTCCTGGTGATGGACTATACCCTGCCTGAGCTATGTGAAGGGTATAAAAACGCTTTAGGGCTGATTTGATATGTTTACTCGCCTCACAGTCGCTGTGCCTGCCCGGAACCAGACTTCTAACACAACTGCACAAGTGCTTGTCAATGCAAGCTGTATGGTATTCCCAAATGCAGGACCCAATCCATACTACTACAACATGTTCTTCCATGCAGAGTTGGAACCCGGAGTTGCGTCACTGTCAGGAGAATAAAGTACTGAAGATTACGGGAGACGGTCCCCAGACCTCCGGCGGTCCAATTGCAGTACTAAAGGCAAGCAGGGACGATTGTCTTCTCTTCCTGACGTCCTTATTCAGTGTCAGATTCGTTGAGGGAGATGGTGACAATAACCACGCGAGTCCAGGGATAGGACAACGAGAGGAGGACGGAGCTAGCCAGACAGGGAACTGAATTACCTTAAACCCATAGTAAATGGAACTGAGACATTATGGCTAACGCTATTTGGAGAGAATTGGATTTCGTAATCTACTAAGAACATACTAGTAACATGAAGATACTAGCTAAAGACAGTGGCTAAATGCTAGCAGCACGTCCAAGGGACACTGCTAGCTAAAGACAGTGGCTAAATGCTAGCAGCACGTCCAAGGGACACTGCTAGCTAAAGACAGTGGCTAAATGCTAGCAGCATGTCCAAGGGACACTGCTAGCTAAAGACAGTGGCTAAATGCTAGCAGCACATCCAAGGGACACTGCTAGCTAAAGACAGTGGCTAAATGCTAGCAGCACGTCCAAGGGACACTGCTAGCTAAAGACAGTGGCTAAATGCTAGCAGCACGTCCAAGGGACACTGCTAGCTAAAGACAGTGGCTAAATGCTAGCAGCACATCCAAGGGACACTGCTAGCTAAAGACAGTGGCTAAATGCTAGCAGCACGTCCAAGGGACACTGCTAGCTAAAGACAGTGGCTAAATGTTAGCAGCACGTCCAAGGGACACTGCTAGCTAAAGATAAGTCTGTACTTTCTAACAACAAAGTAGGAGTGTTTTTGTGATTACTTACAAATGTTTGTTTATGTGGATTAAGGTATTAAAGAGGGAATCTTTTACTTTCATACAAAGTTTTATTTTTATATATTTATTCTGTAAATTAAATATGTGATGGAAGTGAAGCCTTCTTTTTCTTTAAGACAAGTGACCTATTTTATTTTGGTGTTTCATTTCAAGGCTTACGGGACCGGTTTCATAGGTTAAGCCATACACTCATTGTGTACAGGATTTGGCTTAAATATCCTTGTAGCCATCAAGGTTCATTCATATTTGAATGTGAGGCTTTTATTGTATGCATTTGGTTGCCATTTTGAACTTTCAAAATGAGTTTATTTTGTTTATAAAAGCGACCCAAAGTATTGGGATTAGATTGTTATTACTAACTCTAAACTGTCTATTCATTCCAAAAAAAAAAAAAAAAAAGGGGCTCATGAAAACAGAAGTCAATTATTAACCAAGATGCTTTGAGAACCCTGAAACCCTGGTTCACTTGTATTAATGTACTCAGATAATTACACCCCGTACACAAGACTCTCAAACAACAGTCAGTCAAACCTGGAGGATTTACAAATACTTTTTTTCAACTTGAGGTTAAGCAAGAAAAGCATTTTAATGAGTAATGTGTGTTATTTGAATGGATGTTATCTGAATGGATATTATTTGAATGGATGTTATTTGAATGTTGTTCCTTTGTTTCAGTTACCCATGGAGTCCATGGGGGGGGGGGGGGGGTTCAGAAAGAGGGAAGGGAAAAATAACTCAACCTGGATGATAACTCAGCAATCACCTTCATCTTAACATGTCTCAAGACATAAAGTTAATCTAACCTAGACTCACTGTGCATCGTACGTCGTAAAATACGGAGTTAGCGTGTAACTCGACGTTCAAACACGACTGCAATGAAAACAAATGGGCCTACAGCTAATGTGTTAGAATCAACATCAGGGGAATTGTCTACGCTTCCTGTCAAGCTTTGATTGAAATGGTAATGAACAATAGCATTTAAGAAAAGCTGAAAAAACCTGACGCGAAATGTACTTTGTTACATGTTACAACATGTTGTATAGCAACTAACATATCATACAATAATGGATATATTTATTTATTATTTGGCAAGACATTATCAATAAATAGTGTACATTTATAAAATTGTAAGTTCATTGACCTTCAAAGAATCAATGACTTTGAGCGGTAATGACGCTCTATAGCAGTGAGAGCCTCCGTTCCCGTTATAGTGACCTCTGGTGGCAACATTAAATCAATGCAGATGTGGCACTGTTATGTTAATTCAACACAATAAATTGAAAAACATTATATGAACTCTTTATGATGTTTTAATGTCATTTAAAAGGTAATACGTTGGATAAATCGGTGGTAGAAAATTTTGTTTCCCCCGACCTCTTTTTAGAGAGACAGAGCACCTCCATTATTCCTCCTGCAGGTGGCAGTGTAACGTTTTCAGATGGATTTTGTTAGAAAGGGAAGATATTAAGCTTTCCAATGGTATATTCAGTACATTCAGGAAAGTATTCAGAACTCATGACTTTTTTTCCACATTTTGTTACGTTACAGCCTTATTCTAAAATTGATTAAATTGTTGTTTTTCCTCATCAATCTACACACAATAACCCATAACGACAAAGCAAAAACAGGTTTTTAGAATTTTCGCAAATGTATATAAAGAAAACTGAAATATCACATTTGCATAAGTATTCAGACCCTTTACTCAGTACTTTGTTGTAGCACCTTTGGCAGCAATTACAGCCTCGAGTCTTCTTGGGTATAACGCTATAAGCTTGGCACACCTGCATTTGGGGAGTTTCTCCCATTCTTCTCTGCAGATCCTCTCAAACTCTGTCAGGTTGGATGGGAAGCGTTGCCACATTGCAGCTATTTTCAGGTCTCTAAAGAGATGTTCGATCGGGTTCAAGTCTGGGCTCTGGCTGGGCCACTCAAGGATATTCAGAGACTTGTCCCGAAGCCACTCCTGCATTGTCTTGGCTGTGTGCTTAGGGTATTTGTCCTGTTGGAAGGCGAACCTTCGCCCCAGTCTGAGGTCCTGAGCGCTCTGGAGCAGGTTTTCATCAAGGATCTCGCTGTACTTTGTTCCGTTTATCTTTGCCTTGATCCTGACTTGTCTCCCAGTCCCTGCCGCTGAAAAACATCCCCACAGCATGATGCTGCCACCGCCATGTTTCACCATAGAGATGCTGCCAAGTTTCCTCCAGACTTGACAAATGGCATTCAGGCCAAAGAGTTCAATCTTGGTTTCCTTCTGGAAGGTTCTCCCATCTCCACAGAGGAACTCTGGAGCTCATTCAGAGTGACCATCTGGTTCTTGGTCACCTCCCTGACCAAGGACCTTCTGTCCCGATTGCTCAGTTTGGCCGGGCGGCCAGCTCTAGGAAGAGTCTTGGTGGTTCCAAACTTCCTCCACTTAAGAATGATGGAAGCCACTGTGTTCCTGGGGACATTTTTTGGTACCCTCCCCCAGATCTGTGCATCGACACAATCCTGTCTCTGAGCTCTATGGACAATTCCTTCAACCTCATGGCTTGGTTTTTTCACTGTCATTTGCAAGAATTTCTAAAAACTTGTTCTCACTTCATGGAAAATTGTGTGTAGATTGATGAGTAACATTTTTTATTTAATACATTTTTTGAAAAGGCTGTAGCGTAAATAAATGTGGATAAAGTCAAGGGGTCTGAATACTTTCCGAAGGCACTGTACATTACAGTACACTGCGTATACAAAACATTAGGACAACCCCTTTTGCCCTCAGGAAAAGACTCAGTTTGTCGGGGAGTGGACTCTACAAGGTGTTGAAAGTGTTCCACAGGGATGCTGGCCCATGTTGATTCCAATGCTTCCCACAATTATATCAAGTAGGCTGGATGTCATTTAGGTGGTGGACCATTCTTGATGCACACGGGAAACTGTTGAACATGAAAAACCCAGCAGCGTTGAAGTTCTTGACACCTAGCACCTACTACCATATCTGTTCGAAGGCACTTAAATAATTTGTCTTTCCCATTCACCCTCAGAATGACAGACATACACAATCCATGACTCAATTGTCTCAAGGCTTAAAAATCCTTCTTTAACCTGTCTCCTCCCCTTCATCTACACTGATTGAAGTGGATTTAACAAGAGACATCAATAAGTGATCATAGCTTTCAGCTGGATTCACCAGGTCAGAATACAGTATGCGATGGAAAGAGCAGGTGTTCCTAATATTTTGTACAGTCCGTGTATATAAAAGGTGACCTGGAAAGTATATTTTTGTTGGGCGTAAAATAAGGTCAAACGTACAGTACACTGTGCATACGATATACCGCAAGCTAACGTTACTCTAGCTGACAAGTGGCTGCAATTCTGGTCTTTTCTGTGCAGTTTTAATAAATGGAAGATTCATCTAAATGTTTAATCAAATGTATCCTCTGACCTTGTCTGACCTCTATACATGGGTAGGCTGATTTGTATTTTATTTTTTAGTTAACTTTTATTTAACTAGGCAAGTCAGCTAAGAAGAAATTATTATTTACAATGACGGCCTACCCCGGACGACGCTGGGCCAATTGTGCGCCGCCCTATGGGACTCCCGATCACGGCCGGATGTGATACAGCCTGGGATCAAACCAGGGTCTGTAGTGACGTCTCTAGCACACTGAGATGCAGTGCCTCAGACGGCTGCGCCACTCGAGAGGCTGATGAGATACAGTAAGGTATGACTAGATACAGTAAGGTATGACTAGATACAGTAAGGCATGACAAGATACAGTAAGGCATGACTAGATACAGTAAGGTATGACTAGATACAGTAAGGTATAACTAGATACAGTAAGGCATGACTAGATACAGTAAGGTATAACTAGATACAGTAAGGTATGAATAGATACAGTAAGGTATGACTAGATACAGTAAGATATGACTGGATACAGTAAGGTATAACTAGATACAGTAAGGTATGAATAGATACAGTAAGGAATGACTAGATACAGTAAGGCATGACTAGATACAGTAAGGCATGACTAGATACAGTAATAAAGTAAGGTATGACTAGATACAGTAATACAGTAAGGTATGACTAGATACAGTAAGGCATGACTAGATACAGTAAGGTATGACTAGATACAGTAAGGTATGACTAGATACAGTAATACAGTAAGGTATGACTAGATACAGTAAGGCATGACTAGATACAGTAAGGTATGACTAGATACAGTAAGGCATGACTAGATAAAGTAAGGTATGACTAGATACAGTAAGGTATGACTAGATACAGTAAGGTATGACTAGATACAGTAAGGTAGAATGTCAGCAACTCAACTCAGTCAAGGTAAACTGTCACTTGAGAAATGTTCACATTGACCTTTTCCTTTCAGCTATGCAAAAAAGCTACACACACACACACACACACACCCACACACATCCACACACACACACCCACACACATCCACACACACACACACACACACACACACACACACACACACACACACACACACACACACACACACACACACACACACACACACACACACACACACACACACACACACACACACACCTAGCCACCCTAGGTCCCTACAGACTTGGTGAATGTATTCATCTGCATGACAGCAGCTGGTCCATCAAACACATCAAGTATTCATTGGCAGAAATAAACCTGGTGTTCACAACTGGCCAATAAGGGTTTACAATGCAGGGTGCTCTCTCCAAACAGCGTTAGGTATCGCCTCCCCTGCACAGCGGTGTGTGTGTGTGTGTTTTATGTAGTTTAAATATTTGAGCAGTACATGTGGGGGAGATGAATGTTGGACGGTGGACAGGGGTTTTGATTGTAAAATACGAGAAGAAGAGTAAACTCGCAGGGGGCCATTTTAACGGCGGCGTCAACATCACCCAGATCCCAGGTCCAGTCCACTCAGCAAACACTATATAACACATGGTCTCAGACACGGTGACGGCTGCTTTCTGGAAAAATTCTTTCTCTTCTTCTCAGAAGGAGAGGTTCCCGAGTTCTTAGAATCAGAGGGGGGATGTTCCCGGAGTGTCCAGCAAGCGGGACACTGAGGATAAACATGCTGAGAAAGAGAGAGTACAGGCTTGATGACATTGACTACAGTAACTCTGTAACTGACTTTCCTTATGCAATAACGTTTAGTGGGAAATAACGACTGGGTTACCATAGATATGCCAAGAGTTAGAGCAAGTCAACTGCTATTCTATTCAGAAAGGCTGGGTGGGGTTGGGTGGAGGAGGCCGGGCACTTCCAGTACTGGGGGGTGGTTAGGACAGGTAGGAAGGTGGGACAGCTAGTGTCTTTCTGGTGGGTGAGAGGAGGTGAAGCTGGGAAGGGGGGGACCTGATGGGTAGCAGCTACTGTAGATTAAATAACACCTTTCCCTGTTCCTTTCTCCTCTTACTGTACATATCCTGGTGTCTTTCTGTCTGTCCGTTTTTTAGTCTCTCCGTCCTGCTCTCTGTTTGTCTCTCTCTCTCTCTCTCTCTTTCTCTCTCTCTCTCTCTCTCTCTGTCTCTGTCTGTCTTGCTCTCTCTGTCTGTCTCTCTCTGTCTCTCTGTCTCTCTCTCTCTCTCTCTTGCTCTCTCTCTCTCTCTGTCTCTCGCTCTCTCTCTCTTTCTGTCTCTCTCTGTCTCTCTCTGTCTCTCTCTCTCTCTCTCTCTCTGTCTCTGTCTGTCTTGCTCTCTCTGTCTGTCTCTCTCTGTCTCTCTGTCTCTCTCTCTCTCTCTCTTGCTCTCTCTCTCTCTCTGTCTCTCGCTCTCTCTCTCTTTCTGTCTCTCTCTGTCTCTCTCTGTCTCTCTCTCTCTCTCTGTCTCTCTCTCTCTCTCTCTCTCTCTCTCTCTCTGTCTCTCTCTGTCTCTCGCTCTCTCTCTCTTTCTGTCTCTCTCTGTCTGTCTCTCTCTTTCTGTCTGTCTGTCTGTCTGTCTGTCTGTCTGTCTGTCTGTCTGTCCCCCCCATTCATTTTCCATTTCCTTGTTGTACCTCTCCCCATCTCTCCATCTTCTCCCCCCTCCTCCCCATCTCTCCCCATCTCTCCATCCTCTCCCCCCTCCCTCATCTCTCCATCCTCTCCCCCCATCTCTCCATCCTCCCCCCATCTCTCCATCCTCTCCCCCCTCCCCATCTCTCCATCCTCTCCCCCCTCCCCATCTCTCCATCCTCCCTCCATCCTCTCCCCCCATCTCTCCATCCTCCCCCCATCTCTCCATCCTCCCCCCCATCTCTCCATCCTCCCCCATCTCTCCATCCTCCCCCCCATCTCTCCATCCTCTCCCCCTCTCACCATCTCTCCTTCCTCTCTGCTTGCCCTCCCTCTCTCCCTCTCTCTCTCTCAGACAGATAGTTGATGAGTGGTGTGAGAAGCAGAGGGGAGTGTCTGTGGAAGTTTCCATGCTCCAGCCTCAGTCTCCCACCACACACACACTAGCCTGTTACTGATAATGCTGGTCTGGGCTAGGCTGGCTGGGATAGGCTGGTCTGGGATAGGCTGGCTGGGATAGGCTGGCTGGGATGGGCTGGGCTGGTCTGGGCTGGGCTGGGCTGGCTGGGATGGGCTGGGCTGTCTGGCTGGCTGGGCTTGGATGGAATGAACTGTCTGGTTAGCTGGCTGGCTGGCTGGCTGGCTGGGCTGCCTGCGTGGGCCTCTTGTTTACCTGGCAGTGGGGAGACAACACACATACACACAAGCGAACACATGCACATTCTAAGCACAGGACACACAAACACACTCACAAGCAAACACACATGCAAACATACACACATATCTATACATACACAACTCAAAACCACACACACACACACACCTCATTTTACCATCCTCATATTACTCTACTTTTTCACCTCACCGATGTGCCCCCCCTCATTAATCCTCCCTCCATTCCTCCCTCTCTCCCTCCTCCCCCGTTATCCCGCTGTCTCTCCTCTCTCTCCATTCCTCCCTCTCTCCCTCCTCCCCCGTTATCCCGTCTCTCCTTCCCACATCTTTACCTTTCTCTCTGGAGACACACAAACACACCCTAACACCCCACTCTCCGTCTCTCCTTCCCACTCTTTACCTTTCTCTCTGGAGACACACAAACACACCCTAACACCCCTCTCTCCCTCTCTCTCCTTACCCACGGGATCCCCCTCCATCTCTTGCCTTTCTCCATCCTTCCTCCTCATCCCTAGCTCCACCCCAAAAGGAAACACTGGAAAGAGAGAAAGAGAGAGAGAGAGAGAGAAAGACAGAGGGAGATTACTGCAGTCAGAGTGAGAGAGGGATATATAGAGAGAGAGGAGGGAGAGAGGGAGGAAAAGAGAGAGAGAGAGAGAGAAAGAGAGAGAGAGAGAGAGAGGGAGGAAAAGAAAGAGAGAGAGAGAGGGAGGGAGAGAGGGAGGAAAAGAGAGAGAGAGAGAGAGAGAGAGGGGGAGAGAGGGAGGAAAAGAAAGAGAGAGAGAGAGACAGACCAGAAACGAGTCCTCTTAACCAGCTAGTGCTGGACCTAAAGCCAGGTGTTTACTACACAATGTTGACCCCGGTTTAACTGTCCCAGACACGGTTTTGAGATCAGAGCCAAACCCCCCATGTCGCTGCCTAGTCGGGGCCGTCACTGAGGCTAGTTTAATGTGATCCTGAGGAAACCCTCCATGTCGCTGCCTCGTCGGGGCCGTCACTGAGGCTAGTTTAATGTGATCCTGAGGAAACCCTCCATGTCGCTGCCTAGTCGGGGCCGTCACTGAGGCTAGTTTAATGTGATCCTGAGGAAACCCTCCATGTCGCTGCCTAGTCGGGGCCGTCACTGAGGCTTGTTTAATGTGATCCTGAGGAAACCCTCCATGTCGCTGCCTAGTCGGGGCCGTCACTGAGGCTTGTTTAATGTGATCCTGAGGAAACCCTCCATGTCGCTGCCTAGTCGGGGCCGTCACTGAGGCTTGTTTAATGTGATCCTGAGGAAACCCTCCATGTCGCTGCCTAGTCGGGGCCGTCACTGAGGCTTGTTTAATGTGATCCTGAGGAAACCCTCCATGTCGCTGCCTAGTCGGGGCCGTCACTGAGGCTTGTTTAATGTGATCCTGAGGATCCCGTCTTTGACCAGTCCCAGACGGCCTGATATTTTCAAACATGTTTGATTTAATCCGCACAAAATCTGCAATGCTCTTGTAGTGTGAGATATGCAATAGCCAATGAGAGGTCTTCAGAGAAAGAGCCAATGAGATGATGACGTTGTATCACATCACACAAAATGTGTACTTTGGAGCAGTAACCATGACTACTACTAGTATGGATGTATAGACTCTGGAGCAGTAGCCATGACTACTACTAGTATGGGTGTATAGACTCTGGAGCAGTAACCATGACTACTACTAGTATGGGTGTATAGACTCTGGAGCAGTAACCATGACTACTACTAGTACGGATGTATAGACTCTGGAACAGTAACCATGACTACTACTAGTATGGATGTATAGACTTTGGAGCAGTAACCATGACTACTACTAGTATGGATGTATAGACTCTGGAGCAGTAACCATGACTACTACTAGTATGGGTGTATAGACTCTGGAGCAGTAACCATGACTACTACTAGTATGGGTGTATAGACTCTGGAGCAGTAACCATGACTACTACTAGTATGGATGTATAGACTCTGGAGCAGTAACCATGACTACTACTAGTATGGGTGTATAGACTCTGGAGCAGTAACCATGACTACTACTAGTATGGGTGTATAGACTCTGGAGCAGTAACCATGACTACTACTAGTATGGGTGTATAGACTCTGGAGCAGTAACCATGACTACTACTAGTATGGATGTATAGACTCTGGAGCAGTAACCATGACTACTACTAGTATGGATGTATAGACTCTGGAGCAGTAACCATGACTACTACTAGTATGGGTGTATAGACTCTGGAGCAGTAACCATGACTACTACTAGTATGGGTGTATAGACTCTGGAGCAGTAACCATGACTACTACTAGTATGGATGTATAGACTCTGGAGCAGTAACCATGACTACTACTAGTATGGGTGTATAGACTCTGGAGCAGTAACCATGACTACTACTAGTATGGGTGTATAGACTCTGGAGCAGTAACCATGACTACTACTAGTATGGGTGTATAGACTCTGGAGCAGTAACCATGACTACTACTAGTATGGATGTATAGACTCTGGAGCAGTAACCATGACTACTACTAGTATGGATGTATAGACTTTGGAGCAGTAACCATGACTACTACTAGTATGGATGTATAGACTCTGGAGCAGTAACCATGACTACTACTAGTATGGATGTATAGACTCTGGAGCAGTAACCATGACTACTACTAGTATGGATGTATAGACTCTGGAGCAGTAACCATGACTACTACTAGTATGGGTGTGTCACAGTGTTAAGTGTTAAGTGTTAAGTGTTAAGTGTTAAGTGTTAAGTGTTAAGTGTTAAGTGTGTACTCGCCGCTTCGCTAGCAAGACAAAACGCGACAGGAAAGACAGAGGCTTAGCCATGTTAGGATTTTAAAAGTTGTTAACCAACCAAGATGACGCCGGCACTGCTTCAAAAGAAAGAACCAAAATAAACGAAATCAGGAACCAATCAGAGGACTTATATTTATAACGTTGGAAAAATAAAATCTAAAAGCCGACTAAAGTACCAAGTACAGGCTGAGTGACCACCTGGCAGAGACAGATCCTTACCAAGTACAGGCTGAGTGACCACCTGGCAGAGACAGATCCTTACCAAGTACAGGCTGAGTGACCACCGATTGGCAATAGAAACCGGCAGACATAAAAAGACATGGCTACCCAAAGAGGAGCGTGTATGTGGTCACTGCACGACAGGGGAGGTGGAGACAGAGATGCACTTTTTCCTTTAATGTGATAAATATTCCTCACAAAGAGATACATTATTCACAGAAATGACTACATTTATTCACAATTTTATCTTATTAAAGCCAGAGGAAAACAAAAAATACTCATGGTTGAAGGAGCAATGGCTCCTCTTGAAGCCAAATATGTATTTTGCCAATTATTGCCAACAAATAATAACATCTGTATAGTAAGCAGTAACTTACTTATATATTATTATTATTATTATTACTATTACTATTATTATTAATAATATTATTACAATTATTATTACTACTATTATTATTATCATTATTATTATTATTACTATTATTATTACTAATATTATTATTGCTATTATTATTATCATTATTATTATTATTATTATTATTACTGTTATCATTACTATTATTATTATTATTGTTACTGACTTGCCTAGTTAAATAAAGGTTAAATAAGTAAAATATTATTATTATTATTGTTGTTGTTATGGCTGAGTGAAGTTGCTGGATATTGGCGGGAACTAGAACACGCTGTCGTACATGTTGATCCAGAGCATCCCAAACATGCTCAATGAGTGACATGTCTGGTGAGTATGCAGGCCATGGAAGAACATGTTCAGCTCCTGGGAACTGTGTACAGATCCTTGCGGTATTATCATGCTGAAACATGAGGTGATGGCGGCGGATGAAAGGCACGACAATGGACCTCAGGATCTCGTCACGGTATCTCTGTACATTCAATCTGCCATTGAAAAATGCAATTGTGTTCGTTGTCCGTAGCTTATGCCTGCCCATACCATAACCCCACCGCCACCATGGGGCACTCTGTTCACAATGTTGACATCAGCAAACCGCTCGCCCACACGATGCCATACGGGTAGTATGCAGTTGTGAGGCCGGTTGGACGTACTACCAAATTCTCTAAAACGGCGTTGAAATCAGCATTCCAACTGCACGCTCCTTCAAAACTTGAGACATCTGTGGCATTGTGTTGTGTGACAAAACCGCACATTTTAGAGAGGCCTTTTACTGTCCCCAGCACAAGGTGCACCTGTGTAATGATCATGCTGTTTAATCAGCTTCTGGATATACCACACCTGTCAGGTCTATGGATTATTTTGGCAAAGGAGAAATGCTCACTAATTTGTGCACAAAGTTTTAGAGAAATAAGCTTTTTGTGCTTATGGAACATTTCTGGGATCTTTTATTCCAGCTCATGAAACATGGGACCAACACTTTACAATGTTGCGTTTATATTTCTGTTCAGTGTAAAATGCATGCTTTTCCATTTAATAATGATGAGGGGGAGATTCGTCCAATTACAGGCCACCATCTGTTAGAATTTAAACAACTGAATAGCCAGACGTCAGGTCCATTCAATACGGAGAACGTACTGGAAGCTTCAGGAAGAGGTTTATTTAGTCAGCTGTCTGTCTGCCCTGTCATTGGCCACTGTTACAGGCCTGCTGAGATACGGCACAGTCCTCCACACCAAGAGACTATGAATGCGTCCCAAATGGCTCCCTATTCCCTTTATAGTACACTACTTTTGACCATGGTTCTATGTACCCTATTCCCTATATAGTACACAACTTTTGACCAGAGTCTATGGACCCTGTTCCCTATATAGTGCACTACTTTTGACCAGAGCTCTATGGACCCTGTTCCCTATAAAGTGCACTACATTTGACCAGAGCCCCATGGACCCTGTTCCCTATATAGTGTACTATGTTTGACCAGAGCTCTATGGGCTGGATAAACCCAATTTCAAAGTAGTGCACGACATAGGGAATAGGGTGCCAGCTCTAGTCTAAAATAGTGCACTACATAAGGAATAGGTTGCCATTTCGGACAAACTATTACCACTGCAGGCAGATTGTGAATAATTATGTCTCATTCAGGGGGTCAGTTTCCACTGCTCCTAGTCTTGCTTCAGTTTCCACTGCTCCTAGAGTCTTGCTTCAGTTTCCACTGCTCCTACAGTCTTGCTTCAGTTTCCACTGCTCCTACAGTCTTGCATCAGTTTCCACTGCTCCTACAGTCTTGCTTCAGTTTCCACTGCTCCTACAGTCTTGCTTCAGTTTCCTCTGCTTCTAGTCTTGTTTCAGTTTCCTCTGCTTCTAGTCTTGTTTCAGTTTCCACTGCTCCTACAGTCTTGCTTCAGTTTCCACTGCTCCTACAGTCTTGATTCAGTTTCCACTGCTCCTACAGTCTTGCTTCAATGTCCACTGCTTCTAGTCTTGTTTCAGTTTCCACTGCTTCTAGTCTTGTTTCAGTTGCCACTGCTCCTACAGTCTTGCTTCAGTTTCCACTGCTTCTAGTCTTGTTTCAGTTTCCACTGCTCCTACAGTCTTTCTTCAGTTTCCACTGCTCCTACAGTCTTGCTTCAGTTCCCACTGCTTCAAGTCTTGTTTCAGTTTCCACTGCTCCTACAGTCTTGCTTCAGTTTCCACTGCTCCTACAGTCTTGCTTCAGTTTCCACTTCTCCTACAGTCTTGCTTCAGTTTCCACTGCTCCTACAGCCTTGCTTTAGTTTCCACTGCTCCTACAGTCTTGCTTCAGTTTCCACTGCTCCTACAGCCTTGCTTCAGTTTCCACTGCTCATACAGCCTTGCTTCAGTTTCCACTGCTCCTACAGTCTTGCATCAGTTTCCACTGCTCCTACAGTCTTGCTTCAGTTTCCTCTGCTTCTAGTCTTGTTTCAGTTTCCTCTGCTTCTAGTCTTGTTTCAGTTTCCACTGCTCCTACAGTCTTGCTTCAGTTTCCACTGCTCCTAAAGTCTTGCTACAGTTTCCACTACTCCTAGAGTCTTGCTTCAGATTCCACTGCTCCTACAGTCTTGCTTCAGTTTCCACTGCTCCTACAGTCTTGATTCAGTTTCCACTGCTCCTACAGTCTTTCTCAGTTTCCACTGCTCCTACAGTCTTGCTTCAATGTCCACTGCTTCTAGTCTTGTTTCAGTTTCCACTGCTTCTAGTCTTGTTTCAGTTGCCACTGCTCCTACAGTCTTGCTTCAGTTTCCACTGCTTCTAGTCTTGTTTCAGTTTCCACTGCTCCTACAGTCTTTCTTCAGTTTCCACTGCTCCTACAGTCTTGCTTCAGTTCCCACTGCTTCAAGTCTTGTTTCAGTTTCCACTGCTCCTACAGTCTTGCTTCAGTTTCCACTGCTCCTACAGTCTTGCTTCAGTTTCCACTTCTCCTACAGTCTTGCTTCAGTTTCCACTGCTCCTAGTCTTGCTTCAATGTCCACTGCTTCTAGTCTTGTTTCAGTTTCCACTGCTTCTAGTCTTGTTTCAGTTGCCACTGCTCCTACAGTCTTGCTTCAGTTTCCACTGCTTCTAGTCTTGTTTCAGTTTCCACTGCTCCTACAGTCTTTCTTCAGTTTCCACTGCTCCTACAGTCTTGCTTCAGTTCCCACTGCTTCAAGTCTTGTTTCAGTTTCCACTGCTCCTACAGTCTTGCTTCAGTTTCCACTGCTCCTACAGTCTTGCTTCAGTTTCCACTTCTCCTACAGTCTTGCTTCAGTTTCCACTGCTCCTACAGCCTTGCTTTAGTTTCCACTGCTCCTACAGTCTTGCTTCAGTTTCCACTGCTCCTACAGCCTTGCTTCAGTTTCCACTGCTCATACAGCCTTGCTTCAGTTTCCACTGCTCCTACAGTCTTGCATCAGTTTCCACTGCTCCTACAGTCTTGCTTCAGTTTCCTCTGCTTCTAGTCTTGTTTCAATTTCCTCTGCTTCTAGTCTTGTTTCAGTTTCCACTGCTCCTACAGTCTTGCTTCAGTTTCCACTGCTCCTAAAGTCTTGCTACAGTTTCCACTACTCCTAGAGTCTTGCTTCAGATTCCACTGCTCCTACAGTCTTGCTTCAGTTTCCACTGCTCCTACAGTCTTGATTCAGTTTCCACTGCTCCTACAGTCTTTCTCAGTTTCCACTGCTCCTACAGTCTTGCTTCAATGTCCACTGCTTCTAGTCTTGTTTCAGTTTCCACTGCTTCTAGTCTTGTTTCAGTTGCCACTGCTCCTACAGTCTTGCTTCAGTTTCCACTGCTTCTAGTCTTGTTTCAGTTTCCACTGCTCCTACAGTCTTTCTTCAGTTTCCACTGCTCCTACAGTCTTGCTTCAGTTCCCACTGCTTCAAGTCTTGTTTCAGTTTCCACTGCTCCTACAGTCTTGCTTCAGTTTCCACTGCTCCTACAGTCTTGCTTCAGTTTCCACTTCTCCTACAGTCTTGCTTCAGTTTCCACTGCCCCTACAGTCTTGCTTCAATGTCCACTGCTTCTAGTCTTGTTTCAGTTTCCACTGCTTCTAGTCTTGTTTCAGTTGCCACTGCTCCTACAGTCTTGCTTCAGTTTCCACTGCTTCTAGTCTTGTTTCAGTTTCCACTGCTCCTACAGTCTTTCTTCAGTTTCCACTGCTCCTACAGTCTTGCTTCAGTTCCCACTGCTTCAAGTCTTGTTTCAGTTTCCACTGCTCCTACAGTCTTGCTTCAGTTTCCACTGCTCCTACAGTCTTGCTTCAGTTTCCACTTCTCTTACAGTCTTGCTTCAGTTTCCACTGCTCCTACAGCCTTGCTTTAGTTTCCACTGCTCCTACAGTCTTGCTTCAGTTTCCACTGCTCCTACAGCCTTGCTTCAGTTTCTACTGCTCATACAGCCTTGCTTCAGTTTCCACTGCTCCTACAGTCTTGCATCAGTTTCCACTGCTCCTACAGTCTTGCTTCAGTTTCCTCTGCTTCTAGTCTTGTTTCAGTTTCCTCTGCTTCTAGTCTTGTTTCAGTTTCCACTGCTCCTACAGTCTTGCCTCAGTTTCCACTGCTCCTAAAGTCTTGCTACAGTTTCCACTACTCCTAGAGTCTTGCTTCAGATTCCACTGCTCCTACAGTCTTGCTTCAGTTTCCACTGCTCCTACAGTTTTGCTTCAATGTCCACTGCTTCTAGTCTTGTTTCAGTTTCCACTGCTTCTAGTCTTGTTTCAGTTGCCACTGCTCCTACAGTCTTCAGTTTCCACTGCTCCTACAGTCTTGCTTCAGTTCCCACTGCTTCAAGTCTTGTTTCAGTTTCCACTGCTCCTACAGTCTTGCTTCAGTTTCCACTGCTCCTAGTCTTGCTTCAGTTTCCAAATCAAATCAAATTAATTTGATTTATATAGCTCTTCTTACATCAGCTGATATCTCAAAGTGCTGTACAGAAACCCAGCCTAAAACCCCAAACAGCAGGCAATGCAGGCGTAGAAGCACGGTGGCTTGGAAAAACTACCTAGAAAGGCCAGAACCTAGGAAGAAACCTAGAGAGGAACCAGGCTATGAGGGGTGGCCAGTCCTCTTCTGGCTGGGCCGGGGTGGAGATTATAACAGAACATGGCCAAGATGTTCAAATGTTCATAAATGACCAGCATGGTAAATAATAATAATCACAGCAGTTGTCGAGGGTGCAACAAGTCAGCACCTCAAGAATAGATGTCAGTTGGCTTTTTCATAGCCGATCTTTGAGAGTATCTCTACCGCTCCTGCTGTCTCTAGAGAGTTGAAAACAGCAGATCTGGGACAGGTAGCACGTCCGGTGAACAGGTCAGGGTTCCATAGCCGCAGGCTCCTACAGCCTTGCTTCAGTTTGCTTCAGTTTCCACTGCTTTTAGTCTTGCTTTAGTTTCCACTGCTCCTACAGTCTTGCTTCAGTTTCCACTGCTCCTACAGCCTTGCTTCAGTTTCCACTGCTCCTACATCCTTGCTTCAGTTTCCACTGCTCCTACAGTCTTGCTTCAGTTTCCACTGCTCCTACAGCCTTGCTTCAGTTTACACTGCTTCTAGTCTTGCTTCAGTTTCCACTGCTCCTAGTCTTGCTTCAAATTCCACTGCTCCTACAGCCTTGCTTCAGTTTCCACTGCTCCTACAGTCTTGCTTCAGTTTCCACTGCTCCTACAGTCTTGCTTCAGTTTCCACTGCTCCTAGTCTTGCTTCAGTTTCCGCTGCTCATATAGTCTTGCTTCAGTTTCCACTTCTCCTACAGTGTTGCTTGAGTTTCCACTGCTCCTATTGGCTTGCTTCAGATTCCACTTCACCTAGTCTTGCTTCAGTTTCCACTGCTCCTAGTCTTGCTTCAGTTTCCACTGCTCCTACAGTCTTGCTTCAGTTTCCACTGCTCCTACAGTCTTGCTTCAGATTCCACTGCTCCTACAGTCTTGCTTCAGTTTCCACTGCTCCTACAGTCTTGCTTCAGTTTCCACTGCTCCTAGTCTTGCTTCAGTTTCCACTGCTCTTACAGTCTTGCTTCAGTTTCCACTGCTCCTACAGTCTTGCTTTAATTTCCACTGCTCCTACAGTCTTGACTCAGTTTCCACTGCTTCTACAGTCTTGCTTCAGTTTCCACTGCTCCTACATCCTTGCTTCAGTTTCCACTGCTCCTACAGTCTTGCTTCAGTTTCCACTGCTTCTAGTCTTGTTTCAGTTTCCACTGCTCCTACAGTCTTTCTTCAGTTTCCACTGCTCCTACAGTCTTGCTTCAGTTCCCACTGCTTCAAGTATTGTTTCAGTTTCCACTGCTCCTACAGTCTTGCTTCAGTTTCCACTGCTCCTACAGTCTTGCTTCAGTTTCCACTTCTCCTACAGTCTTGCTTCAGTTTCCACTGCTCCTACAGTCTTGCTTCAATGTCCACTGCTTCTAGTCTTGTTTCAGTTTCCACTGCTTCTAGTCTTGTTTCAGTTGCCACTGCTCCTACAGTCTTGCTTCAGTTTCCACTGCTTCTAGTCTTGTTTCAGTTTCCACTGCTCCTACAGTCTTTCTTCAGTTTCCACTGCTCCTACAGTCTTGCTTCAGTTCCCACTGCTTCAAGTCTTGTTTCAGTTTCCACTGCTCCTACAGTCTTGCTTCAGTTTCCACTGCTCCTACAGTCTTGCTTCAGTTTCCACTTCTCTTACAGTCTTGCTTCAGTTTCCACTGCTCCTACAGCCTTGCTTTAGTTTCCACTGCTCCTACAGTCTTGCTTCAGTTTCCACTGCTCCTACAGCCTTGCTTCAGTTTCTACTGCTCATACAGCCTTGCTTCAGTTTCCACTGCTCCTACAGTCTTGCATCAGTTTCCACTGCTCCTACAGTCTTGCTTCAGTTTCCTCTGCTTCTAGTCTTGTTTCAGTTTCCTCTGCTTCTAGTCTTGTTTCAGTTTCCACTGCTCCTACAGTCTTGCCTCAGTTTCCACTGCTCCTAAAGTCTTGCTACAGTTTCCACTACTCCTAGAGTCTTGCTTCAGATTCCACTGCTCCTACAGTCTTGCTTCAGTTTCCACTGCTCCTACAGTTTTGCTTCAATGTCCACTGCTTCTAGTCTTGTTTCAGTTTCCACTGCTTCTAGTCTTGTTTCAGTTGCCACTGCTCCTACAGTCTTCAGTTTCCACTGCTCCTACAGTCTTGCTTCAGTTCCCACTGCTTCAAGTCTTGTTTCAGTTTCCACTGCTCCTACAGTCTTGCTTCAGTTTCCACTGCTCCTAGTCTTGCTTCAGTTTCCAAATCAAATCAAATTAATTTGATTTATATAGCTCTTCTTACATCAGCTGATATCTCAAAGTGCTGTACAGAAACCCAGCCTAAAACCCCAAACAGCAGGCAATGCAGGCGTAGAAGCACGGTGGCTTGGAAAAACTACCTAGAAAGGCCAGAACCTAGGAAGAAACCTAGAGAGGAACCAGGCTATGAGGGGTGGCCAGTCCTCTTCTGTCTGGGCCGGGGTGGAGATTATAACAGAACATGGCCAAGATGTTCAAATGTTCATAAATGACCAGCATGGTAAATAATAATAATCACAGCAGTTGTCGAGGGTGCAACAAGTCAGCACCTCAAGAATAGATGTCAGTTGGCTTTTTCATAGCCGATCTTTGAGAGTATCTCTACCGCTCCTGCTGTCTCTAGAGAGTTGAAAACAGCAGATATGGGACAGGTAGCACGTCCGGTGAACAGGTCAGGGTTCCATAGCCGCAGGCTCCTACAGCCTTGCTTCAGTTTGCTTCAGTTTCCACTGCTTTTAGTCTTGCTTTAGTTTCCACTGCTCCTACAGTCTTGCTTCAGTTTCCACTGCTCCTACAGCCTTGCTTCAGTTTCCACTGCTCCTACATCCTTGCTTCAGTTTCCACTGCTCCTACAGTCTTGCTTCAGTTTCCACTGCTCCTACAGCCTTGCTTCAGTTTACACTGCTTCTAGTCTTGCTTCAGTTTCCACTGCTCCTAGTCTTGCTTCAAATTCCACTGCTCCTACAGCCTTGCTTCAGTTTCCACTGCTCCTACAGTCTTGCTTCAGTTTCCACTGCTCCTACAGTCTTGCTTCAGTTTCCACTGCTCCTAGTCTTGCTTCAGTTTCCGCTGCTCATATAGTCTTGCTTCAGTTTCCACTTCTCCTACAGTGTTGCTTGAGTTTCCACTGCTCCTATTGGCTTGCTTCAGATTCCACTTCACCTAGTCTTGCTTCAGTTTCCACTGCTCCTAGTCTTGCTTCAGTTTCCACTGCTCCTACAGTCTTGCTTCAGTTTCCACTGCTCCTACAGTCTTGCTTCAGATTCCACTGCTCCTACAGTCTTGCTTCAGTTTCCACTGCTCCTACAGTCTTGCTTCAGTTTCCACTGCTCCTAGTCTTGCTTCAGTTTCCACTGCTCTTACAGTCTTGCTTCAGTTTCCACTGCTCCTACAGTCTTGCTTTAATTTCCACTGCTCCTACAGTCTTGCCTCAGTTTCCACTGCTTCTACAGTCTTGCTTCAGTTTCCACTGCTCCTACATCCTTGCTTCAGTTTCCACTGCTCCTACAGTCTTGCTTCAGTTTCCACTGCTCCTCGTCTTGCTTCAGTTTCTGCTGCTCCTATAGTCTTGCTTCAGTTTCCACTTCTCCTACAGTCTTGCTTCAGTTTCCACTGCTTCTAGTCTTGTTCAGTTTCCACTGCTCCTAGTCTTGCTTCAGTTTCCACTGCTCCTATTTGCTTGCATCAGATTCCACTGCTCCTACAGTCTTGCTTCAGTTTTCACTGCTCCTACAGCCTTGCTTCAGTTTCCACTGCTCCTACTGTCTTGCTTCAGTTTCCACTGCTTCTAGTCTTGTTTCAGTTTCCACTGCTCCTAGTCTTGCTTCAGTTTCCACTGCTCCTACGGTCTTGCTTCAGTTTCCACTGCTCCTAGTCTTGCTTCAGTTTCCACTGCTCCTAGTCTTGCTTCAGTTTCCACTGCTCCTACGGTCTTGCTTCAGTTTCCTCTGCTTCTAGTCTTGTTTCAGTTTCCACTGCTTCTAGTCTTGTTTCAGTTTCCACTGCTCCTACAGCCTTGCTTCAGTTTCCACTGCTTCTAGTCTTGTTTCAGTTGCCACTGCTCCTACAGTCTTGCTTCAGTTTCCACTGCTTCTAGTCTTGTTTCAGTTTCCACTGCTCCTACAGTCTTGCTTCAGTTCCCACTGCTTCAAGTCTTGTTTCAGTTTCCACTGCTCCTACAGTCTTGCTTCAGTTTCCACTGCTCCTACAGTCTTGCTTCAGTTTCGACTGCTCCTACAGTCTTGCTTCAGTTTCCACTGCTCCTACAGTCTTGCTTCAGTTTCCACTGCTCCTAGTCTTGCTTCAGTTTCCAAATCAAATCAAATTAAATTGATTTATATAGCTCTTCTTACATCAGCTGATATCTCAAAGTGCTGTACAGAAACCCAGCCTAAAACCCCAAACAGCAGGCAATGCAGGCGTAGAAGCACGGTGGCTTGGAAAAACTACTTAGAAAGGCCAGAACCTATGAAGAAACCTAGAGAGGAACCAGGCTATGAGGGGTGGCCAGTCCTCTTCTGGCTGGGCCGGGGTGGAGATTATAACAGAACATGGCCAAGATGTTCAAATGTTCATAAATGACCAGCATGGTAAATAATAATAATCACAGCAGTTGTCGAGGGTGCAACAAGTCAGCACCTCAAGAATAGATGTCAGTTGGCTTTTTCATAGCCGATCTTTGAGAGTATCTCTACCGCTCCTGCTGTCTCTAGAGAGTTGAAAACAGCAGATCTGGGACAGGTAGGACGTCCGGTGAACAGGTCAGGGTTCCATAGCCGCAGGCTCCTACAGCCTTGCTTCAGTTTGCTTCAGTTTCCACTGCTTTTAGTCTTGCTTTAGTTTCCACTGCTCCTACAGTCTTGCTTCAGTTTCCACTGCTCCTACAGCCTTGCTTCAGTTTCCACTGCTTCTAGTCTTGCTTCAGTTTCCACTGCTCCTAGTCTTGCTTCAGTTTCCACTGCTCCTACAGCCTTGCTTCAGTTTCCACTGCTCCTACAGTCTTGCTTCAGTTTCCACTGCTCCTACAGTCTTGCTTCAGTTTCCACTGCTCCTAGTCTTGCTTCAGTTTCCGCTGCTCATATAGTCTTGCTTCAGTTTCCACTTCTCCTACAGTCTTGCTTCAGTTTCCACTGCTCCTACAGTCTTGCTTTAATTTCCACTGCTCCTACAGTCTTGCCTCAGTTTCCACTGCTTCTACAGTCTTGCTTCAGTTTCCACTGCTCCTACAGTCTTGCTTCAGTTTCCACTGCTCCTAGTCTTGCTTCAGTTTCTGCTGCTCCTATAGTCTTGCATCAGATTCCACTTCTCCTACAGTCTTGCTTCAGTTTCCACTGCTTCTACAGTCTTGCTTCAGTTTCCACTGCTCCTACATCCTTGCTTCAGTTGCCACTGCTCCTACAGTCTTGCTTCAGTTTTCACTGCTCCTACAGCCTTGCTTCAGTTTCCACTGCTGCTACTGTCTTGCTTCAGTTTCCACTGCTTCTAGTCTTGTTTCAGTTTCCACTGCTCCTAGTCTTGCTTCAGTTTCCACTGCTCCTACGGTCTTGCTTCAGTTTCCACTGCTCCTAGTCTTGCTTCAGTTTCCACTGCTCCTAGTCTTGCTTCAGTTTCCACTGCTCCTACGGTCTTGCTTCAGTTTCCTCTGCTTCTAGTCTTGTTTCAGTTTCCACTGCTTCTAGTCTTGTTTCAGTTTCCACTGCTCCTACAGCCTTGCTTCAGTTTCCACTGCTTCTAGTCTTGTGTCAGTTGCCACTGCTCCTACAGTCTTGCTTCAGTTTCCACTGCTTCTAGTCTTGTTTCAGTTTCCACTGCTCCTACAGTCTTGCTTCAGTTCCCACTGCTTCAAGTCTTGTTTCAGTTTCCACTGCTCCTACAGTCTTGCTTCAGTTTCCACTGCTCCTACAGTCTTGCTTCAGTTTCCACTGCTCCTAGTCTTGCTTCAGTTTCCAAATCAAATCAAATTAATTTGATTTATATAGCTCTTCTTACATCAGCTGATATCTCAAAGTGCTGTACAGAAACCCAGCCTAAAACCCCAAACAGCAGGCAATGCAGGCGTAGAAGCACGGTGGCTTGGAAAAACTACCTAGAAAGGCCAGACCCTAGGAAGAAACCTAGAGAGGAACCAGGCTATGAGGGGTGGCCAGTCCTCTTCTGGCTGGGCCGGGGTGGAGATTATAACAGAACATGGCCAAGATGTTCAAATGTTCATAAATGACCAGCATGGTAAATAATAATAATCACAGCAGTTGTCGAGGGTGCAACAAGTCAGCACCTCAAGAATAGATGTCAGTTGGCTTTTTCATAGCCGATCTTTGAGAGTATCTCTACCGCTCCTACTGTCTCTAGAGAGTTGAAAACAGCAGATCTGGGACAGGTAGCACGTCCGGTGAACAGGTCAGGGTTCCATAGCCGCAGGCTCCTACAGTCTTGCTTCAGTTTGCTTCAGTTTCCACTGCTTTTAGTCTTGCTTTAGTTTCCACTGCTCCTACAGTCTTGCTTCAGTTTCCACTGCTCCTACATCCTTGCTTCAGTTTCCACTGCTCCTACAGTCTTGCTTCAGTTTCCACTGCTCCTACAGCCTTGCTTCAGTTTCCACTGCTCCTACAGCCTTGCTTCAGTTTCCACTGCTTCTAGTCTTGCTTCAGTTTCCACTGCTCCTAGTCTTGCTTCAGTTTCCACTGCTCCTACAGCCTTGCTTCAGTTTCCACTGCTCCTACAGTCTTGCTTCAGTTTCCACTGCTCCTACAGTCTTGCTTCAGTTTCCACTGCTCCTAGTCTTGCTTCAGTTTCCGCTGCTCATATAGTCTTGCTTCAGTTTCCACTTCTCCTACAGTGTTGCTTGAGTTTCCACTGCTCCTATTGGCTTGCTTCAGATTCCACTTCACCTAGTCTTGCTTCAGTTTCCACTGCTCCTAGTCTTGCTTCAGTTTCCACTGCTCCTACAGTCTTGCTTCAGTTTCCACTGCTCCTACAGTCTTGCTTCAGTTTCCACTGCTCCTACAGTCTTGCTTCAGTTTCCACTGCTCCTACAGTCTTGCTTCAGTTTCCACTGCTCCTAGTCTTGCTTCAGTTTCCACTGCTCTTACAGTCTTGCTTCAGTTTCCACTGCTCCTACAGTCTTGCTTTAATTTCCACTGCTCCTACAGTCTTGCCTCAGTTTCCACTGCTTCTACAGTCTTGCTTCAGTTTCCACTGCTCCTACATCCTTGCTTCAGTTTCCACTGCTCCTACAGTCTTGCTTCAGTTTCCGCTGCTCCTAGTCTTGCTTCAGTTTCCGCTGCTCCTATAGTCTTGCTTCAGTTTCCACTTCTCCTACAGTCTTGCTTCAGTTTCCACTGCTTCTAGTCTTGTTTCAGTTTCCACTGCTCCTACAGTCTTGCTTCAGTTTTCACTGCTCCTACAGCCTTGCTTCAGTTTCCACTGCTCCTACTGTCTTGCTTCAGTTTCCACTGCTTCTAGTCTTGTTTCAGTTTCCACTGCTCCTACAGTCTTGCTTCAG